>NC_069501.1:1030378506-1030678506 GCF_027579735.1 Bombina bombina
CTGTCTAAAAATTGAAGTGAAAATAATGGCACTTTAATTCATGATTTTTTAAACAAATTTATGATTACCTATAATTTTTTAATTTATTTGGATCCGTTCGTCATTTCAAACCTCCGCCCGCCATCTTGGATTATTGATTGACATTGTAGGCTCGCTCTTGTCAACCAATAATCCAATCTACCCCGAGGGGACCAGACCCCTATCCTTTACGTCACACTACCGTAATAAGCTTGCATTTGAAAGAAGCGAGAAAAAAGAGCTCTTACGCGCGTTCACATTTTGCGCATGCGCCATTTCAATTATTAGTACTTCAAAATTATAATTATAAATATAATTATAATTCAATAATTATATCAAAATTGCAACAACGTAGGGACGATAAAACACGGCTGAATTGTATTGCACAATAGTATTCAGTGAATGTATTCACTGAATACTATGTTGCTAGTCATCGGCATCGGCTTGTAACGCATGCGCTCTGTATCTCAAAGCCGGGAGCGCGCATTGCCACTATGTGGGACCGCTGTTAGAGTGTAAAAAATAAGGAAGTTGCGGGTGGGAGGAGCATGTCACGAAAACGGAGAAAATTTGGTAATATAAGCATAATATTTATTTTTCATTTTTTTTTAAAAATAAAGTGGCGGTTTAATTGAAAAACTAACAAGCTACATTGACGTACTTTCAATTATGAGAAAATTGACATTCACTTTAAGTTAACAAACACAATTGCTATGAAATATGATTGACATAACACGTAGACACACCTGCTACAGTAACAGTTTTAATTATTAGACTTGCTAGGGGGGGGGTATTTGTTTGGAAGGAGTGATTGAGGGAGAACTTTCTGGGCGACATCTGAGCAAAGAATATACCTGTCACTTCGGTTGCATGAATCATATTTACCTGGCCATAGCTGTTCTTCTACCCACTCTTGTACGCTGATCGCAATGCCTTATTTGAAATCCGAAGATAAGTAACATTTATAGTTTAATCATTCCCTTGCTTATAAGCTGATTATTGATTTATATGATTGCAATAATTGCACAATAAACACTGCTATTGTTATATTGCATTCTTGTGTTTACTTCTGTTTTCTCCATACTGGTAGAGTGCACACCCCTTTGTTGTCAGGACATAACACTCCTAAACAATCTGAATGCCATTTGTATATAGGCATGATGGGTATACTGGCCATGTTTGCTTAATGACTATTGACACATTTAATATTTTAAAAGTATTGTTTTTTTAAAATTTACATTTAATGATTTTAAAAGCACCATTTTCCAGTTTGAAGTAATCTACATGTGTAATGAAGATAGGTTTCTATTAGAAGGATTTCTCTCATCTTCTAAAACTTGATTTTAACCGTTCTGAAAGTTTAAATTGTAAAACTGCTTCATTGTAATATTGTAGCAGTAAAAATGATGTGCAAATAGGATGACACCTTTGTGACTGCGTTTGTAAAAGGAATATTAAAGGGATACTAAACCTACATTTTTTATTTCATGATTCAGATAGAGCATGCAATTTTAAGCAACTTTCTAATTTACTCCTATTATCAATTTCTCTTCGTTCTCTTGCTATCTTTATTTAAAAAGCAGGAATGTAAAGCTTAGGACCACCATTTTAGGTCACACCTGAGCTTGCTTATTGGTTGACTGAATGTCACAACCAATAAGCAAGCGTAACCAGGTTGAAACCAAAATTGGTGGTCCTAAGCTTTACATTCCTGCTTTTTAAATAAAGATAGCAAGAGAACGAAGAGAAATTGATAATAGGAGTAAATAGAAAGTTGCTTAAAATTTGCATGCTCTATCTGAATCATGAATAAAAAAATGTAGGTTTAGTATCCCTTTAATATTCCTTTTACAAACGCAGTCACAAAGTGTCATCCTATTTGCACATCATTTTTACTGCTACAATATTACAATGAAGCAGTTTTACAATTTAAACTTTCAGAACGGTTAAAATCAAGTTTTAGAAGATGAGAGAATCCTTCTAATAGAAACCTATCTTCATTACACATGTAGATTACTTCAAACTGGAAAATGGTGCTTTAAAATCATTAATGTAAATTTTAAAAAAACAATACTTTTAAAAATTAAATGTGTCAATAGTCATTAAGCAAACATGGCCAGTATTACCATCATGCCTATATACAAATGGCATTCAGATTGTTTGGAGTGTTATGTCCTGACAACAAAGGGGTGTGCACTCTACCATATGGAGAAAACAGAAGTAAAACAACAAGAATGCAATATAACAATAGCAGTGTTTATTGTGCAATTATTGCAATCATATAAATCAATAATCAGCTTATAAGCAAGGGAATGATTAAACTATAAATGTTACTTATCTTCGGATTTCAAATAAGGCATTGCGATCACGTACAAGAGTGGGTAGAAGAACAGCTATGGCCAGGTAAATATGATTCATGCAACCGAAGTGACAGGTATATTCTTTGCTCAGATGTCGCCCAGAAAGTTCTCCCTCAATCACTCCTTCCAAACAAATACCCCCCCCCTAGCAAGTCTAATAATTAAAACTGTTACTGTAGCAGGTGTGTCTACGTGTTATGTCAATCATATTTCATAGCAATTGTGTTTGTTAACTTAAAGTGAATGTCAATTTTCTCATAATTGAAAGTACTCAATGAGCTTGTTAGTTTTTCAATTAAACCGCCACTTTATTTTTAAAAAAAAATGAAAAATAAATATTATGCTTATATTACCAAATTTTCTCCGTTTTCGTGACATGCTCCTCCCACCGCGCAACTTCCTTATTTTTACACTCTAACAGCGGTCCCACATATGGCAATGCGCGCTCCCGGCTTTGAGATACAGAGCGCATGCGTTACAAGCCGATGCCGATGACTAGCAACATGTATTCAGTGAATACATTCACTGAATACTATTGTGCAATTACAATTCAGCCTGTTTTTTATCGTCCCTACGTTGTTGCATTTTGATATAATTATTGAATTATAATTATATTTATAATTATAATTTTGAAGTACTAATAATTGAAATGGCGCATGCGCAAAATGTGAACGCGCGTAAGAGCTCTTTTTTCTCGCTTCTTTCAAATGCAAGCTTTTACGGTAGTGTGACGTAAAGGATAGGGGTCTGGTCCCCTCGGGTAGATTGATTATTGGTTGACAAGAGCGAGCCTACAATGTCAATCAATAATCCAAGATGGCGGGCGGAGGTTTGAAATGACGAACGGATCAAATAAATTAAAAAATTATAGGAAATCATAAATTTGTTTAAAAAATCATGAATTAAATGCCATTATTTCACTTCAATTTTTAGACAGTGTTTAGCATGCGTGACTTTACATTCACTTTATATAGCTTTCTCAAAACAAAGTTTATATTCTCTCACAGACAGTGGCGCGCATTGGAATATGCTCCCTTACTCCTTCTAGATAAGGATGCTGCCCTGAGAACGAGGAAGTGAGAGGGAAAACAGTGTGAGAAACTAAATATGTATATCTACTAAATATGCATACTGGTGTGTGGTTTATGTATATATATATAATAACTGTATATATAATTCCTGAATAAGCAAAGTGGTCATATAAAATGCTAAAACATTGACTATTAATTGATTATTTGTGTATGGAATCATAAAATGTTTTTCCACAAGGAGTGATCATAACGGATTCAGATTGCAATAGGTTATTTTTGAACTCCTGGTCACAAAGGCTGTATCCCATTTGGAAGCCTGGTTGTGAAGACACCTGTATTGATAGTGACAATAACAATAATCCTAGTGTAACTTAGAAACAAACATTATCAGAATAGATGTTGGGTCCTGATCTCACTTTTCCTAAAGATCCCCTTTGCTGTAGAGGATATCACATACTTAATAGTTTTACATATGTAAATGAACATATATATGAGCTGTGTGCCATTGTAGTGAGACGGAAAGCTGCCTGCCTGCCACTCCTAGCCTTTTGCAACAGAAGCCACCTAGCCTGCTGCAGTGAGTGCAGTCACAGTGCTTTGCTGAGTGCTGGCTAGGAACCAGACTCGAGGAGTAACTGTCTGGAGAAGCCTGCCCGAGTCAGAGAGCCAAGGACACATAGAACAACGGTGCTGGCAGTCTTAGTTAGAGACTCCTCCTCTACCCTGAACCCAACCACCATTTCATGCACACCTGAAAACAATAGAACAGAGAGATCAGTCTGTGAATATGTCACACCTATTATATCTCAAGGAAGGGATGACTTAAGAAATGTTACATTAGAAAGTATGGAGGAAAGCACACCAAGTAGCAGCAAAAGCACATGAAAATTAAATGTTTGACAACAAATGCAGAAGCATGACGAGTAAAATGGGGGGGCTGGAGCTCTTAGTTGCAGAAGAGGACTATGATATTATCAGTATAACTGAAACTTGTGGGATGATTCACATGAGACTGGGCAGTTAACTTAGAGCAGTGTTTTTCAACCAGTGTACCGCGGCACACAGTGTGCCGTGAGAGATCCTCAGGTGTGCCGCGTCAGACTGACAACAGTGTGACATATTTTTTAAATTTTGTTTGTTTTTTATTCTGGGCCGTTTTTTTTATTTTGAGTGAGATGATGATGAGGTAACTCCGCAGTGACAGCTCGCCTCCCCGACCCGTAGTTTCACACAGGAAGGAACCCCCACCCACCAACACACGTGCCTAGTGCCGGCTCTACACTCAGCACCACGTGACACTTCAATCCCCATGCATGCTGGCGCAGCTTTGCTCCTCCTCCAGAACAGTTTCCAGCCAGGTCATGTCACTCACGTTCCTTCTCAGCACAAGGAACATGACTGGAGGACTGGAGACTCACTGGAGAGGAAGAGGTGAGGTGCTCCACGATAACGCTTTTCCCGGTGTGCTGGGACTTTTCCCAGTGCGGGGGTGTCCCTCTTTCAAATGTTGAAATATTGGGAGGCATGTGATAGCTCATCAGCATCATTTACAACCATGACATATTGACATTCATTATGATTGTTTGTGAATGAATGTCAATATGTCATGTATAGTTTGTAGGGAGCATGGCATGACAGCACAGTATAGTGTGTGGTATATATGTATGTGTGTATGTATGTATGTATGTATGTGTGTGTGTATGTATGGTGTGTGGTATGTAGTGTGTAGTATGTATGTGTGTGTGTATGTATGTGTGTATGTGTGTGTGTATTGTGTGTGTGTATGTGTGTATGTGTGTGTGGTATGTATGTGTGTATGTGTGTGTGAGTGTGTGTGGTGATGTGTAAATATATATATATATATATATATTATATATATATATATATTATATATATATATATATATATATGCTGTATTAGGCTCAATGTGTGATTTTGTAAATTTGGGATGGTGGTGTGTCGCAGGATTTTTTAATGTTAAAAAGTGCCACAGCAAAAAAAGGTAAAAAATCACTGACTTAGAGCGTTATACTTTATCTAGAAAGACAGGAATAATAAAATGGCGCCCATTAAGTTAGAGTGGGAGGGTTATAGAGCTTTTTAGGGGGGATCAGTGAGGTTGGGGTCTAAGGGGGGATCGTACACATCAGCATATGTAAATATGCTTCTTTTTTTTTTAAAAAAAAAGGGCCAAATACCTTTTATTTTAGTACTGGCAGAGTTTCTGCCAGTACTTAAGATGGCGGGGACAATTGTGGGGTGGGGGAGGGAAGAGAGCTGTTTGGGAGGGATCAGGGGGTCTGATGTTTCAGGTGGGAGGCTGAGCTCTACACTAAATCTAATATTAACCCTGCAAGCTCCCTACAAGCTACCTAATTAACCCCTTCACTGCTAGCCATAATACACGTGTGATGCGCAGCGGCATTTAGCGGCCTTCTAAATACCAAAAAGCAATGCCAAAGCCATATATGTCTGCTATTTCTGAACAAAGGGGATCCCAGAGAAGCATTTACAACCATTTGTGCCATAACTGCACAAGCTGTTTGTAAATTATTTCAGTGAGAAACCTAAAATTGTGAAAAATGTAACTTTTTTTTTTATTTGATCACATTTGGCGGTGAAATGGTGGCATGAAATATACCAAAATGGGCCTAGATCAATACTTGGGGTTGTCTACTACACTACACTAAAGCTAAAATTACCCCAAAAAGCTCCCTACATGCTCCCTAATTAACCCCTACACTGCTGGGCATAATACACGTGTGGTGCGCAGTGGCATTTAGTGGAATTCTAATTACCAAAAAGCAACACCAAAGCCATATAAGTCTGCTATTTATGAACAAAGGGGATCCCAGAGAAGAATTTACAACCATTTGTGCCATATTTGCACAAGCTGTTTGTAAATAATTTCAGTGAGAAACCTAAAGTTTGTGAAAAAATTTGTGAAAAAGTGAACGATTTTTTTTATTTGATCGCATTTGGCGGTGAAATGGTGGCATGAAATATACCAAAATGGGCCTAAATCAATACTTTGGGTTGTCTTCTAAAAAAAAATATACACATGTCAATGGATATTCAGGTATTCCTGAAAGATATCAGTGTTCCAATGTAACTAGTGCTAATTTTGAAAAAAAGTGGTTTGGAAATAGCAAAGTGCTACTTGTATTTATGGCCCTATAACTTGCAAAAAAAGCAAAGAACATGTAAACATTGGGTATTTCTAAACTCAGGACAAAATTTAGAAACTATTTAGCATGGGTGTTTTTTGGTGGTCATAGATGTGTAACAGATTTTTGGGGTCAAAGTTAGAAAAAGTGTGTTTTTTTTCCATTTTTTCCTCATATTTTATAATTTTTTTATAGTAAATTATAAGATATGATGAAAATAATGGTATCTTTAGAAAGTCCATTTAATGGCGAGAAAAACGGTATATAATATGTGTGGGTACAGTAAATGAGTAAGAGGAAAATTACAGCTAAACACAAACACCGCAGAAATGTAAAAATAGCCTTGGTCCCAAACGGACAGAAAATGGAAAAGTGCTGTGGTCATTAAGGGGTTAAAGATTGGATTCATTGACAACAATTGATACACTTCACCATCCGCCAACTGGCCCAAAATTTCCTGTATATAGTAATCTCTCTCAAGGACCACTAAAGCACCACCCTTATCAGCCTCTTTAAAAATATAGCCTGTATTCTCTTTAAGACTCCTAATATTAATCCAATCCTCTCTATTAAAGTTAAGATTTGAATGTTCATATTTAGGGTAACTCCTTTCTACATTTCTACAGAGTTTCCCTATGTCATTCTCAACCAATTGTATGTATGTACTCACACCTGGGTTCACTGTTTGTGGCGTGAAGTTGCTTTTATTATATAAACCTAGTGAGTTAAGCCCAAGTTTGTTACATACATTATCCTTATTGACAGAGAAATTTACATTACCAACATTCCCCTCTGAAAAATGACACTTTAATTTCAGGGATCTAAAAAAACGATGTAAGTCTTTTTGCAATGTAAAGGTATCAAGTCTCTGCTGTGTTGGACAAAATGAAAGTCCTTTAGACAATGTCTCTTGTTCCCCTTGTCTTAGAGGGTGGGTACTCAAATTGAGCACTACTAACCGTGTTTGCTGCGTGTCATCACCTGGTGTGTGCTCCTGCCTCCACCCCTCTGGCCCCTCTGACCCCTCCGGCGGTTCCCGATTCCTCCACCGCCTCTGATATCTCCTGCCGCCCCGTCTGCATTGCCGCCTCTTTCCGGATCAGAGTCCCCCGACCCTGAATCAGAGGTTTGGCTCCATGAGCCTACATACTCATTCCTAGCATCACGGCATCTGTAACCGGAACTAGCTCCACGGGCACTTCCGGGTCCACTTCCAGTCTGACCTCCAAAGCCCCGGTATACGGTTCCGGACTGATAGTCCCTCTCATCTCGGTTCCACTTGTTTCGTTTCCTCTCTTGGATTTCTTCCTTCAGCTTGAGGACTTCTTTATCGACTGCCTCTATGTATTGCAGCAGGGCATCTGGAGAAAGGTTAGTTTGGAGTTCTTGCTTTAGAGCGTCTATCTGTTCTTTCTGTTTATTCAGCTCTAGTTGTAAATACTCCACAGTCAAAACCATAAGGTCAAAGGAGCATTTATTCAGGATTCTTTCAAATTTCTGGCAATATTCTTGATTTTCTTTTAGCAGTGTCGGTCGTGTGTTCATGCGCAGCCCTCTGGGTATACGCTTGACTCGATGGTATTCTGCCAAAGTGACTGCATGTAACTCATATGCAGTATTTTTCTTTTTGAGATGTTCAAAGTCTTTATTAGTTGTCTGTAATGGGGTGGTCTGCAGAAAATCCCTGGATCTACATATTAGGGTGGTGATGCGAGCCGCTTCAGTCTCTGTATAGCAAAAGGTATGTAGCTCAATTTTATCCATTTCTGTTGATTCATCCATAGTCCCCTGTGCCTGTAGCTAGTGCAATTAAACTGTAGAAAGCAAAGAATTGCACAAGCACCAAGGGTATAAATCAGCTTGTTTGCAGGTGTGCCAACTATTGGACCTGCACCAAGGTCCCAAGAAGTCAGTCCAAAAATAATGATATAGCTGCACCACCATCTGTATTAAAACATCATTATTTTATTTTGCCACATAAAACAGACAACGTTTCGGACCCATGTCCTTATTCATGTCTAACATACAACTCTAAAAACAAACCTTATAAAGGCTGCGGCTCCACCCACCACACCTTTTCTCACCTGTGTTCAATTAATACAAACTTTTTTGTATTGCTTAATGCCATCTAGTGGTCATTATTTACATCTCTAATTACATTTATCATAGTTTTTCAACAAAGGACATAAAGAGAAAAAAAACTTTTTCCCATCATTGTTAATCATACATCAAGTTAATCTACTCAGTACAAAAAATAATTGAATATACACTTATTGTCATTAGTTATTGTATTGCAATGTATTATTTTCAAAAAATAACATACAAAACATAAAAAAGGGGATTTTTTCTTTTCTTAATTCTTTTTCAACATTGCTAATTCAAATTTCTTTTGAAGAAAAGCCAATTTTAATTGTTGCCCTTCCAATTAGATCTTATTAAATGGTCATCTTGAAAAAAGAATACTTTTTGGAGCTCTTAAACAATTTCCAAGAACGTCCTTCAACAAAGGATAAAAAACAAAAAGGTCAACCTAAAAAAATTATTTTTTTATAAAATTTATGCCAGTTCTTAAATATTTTTACATGTTCAGCATTAAATTTAAAAAGGTATTAACAAAACAATTTTGGTAATTGTTTAAGAGCTCCAAAAAGTATTCTTTTTTCAAGATGACCATTTAATAAGATCTAATTGGAAGGGCAACAATTAAAATTGGCTTTTCTTCAAAAGAAATTTGAATTAGCAATGTTGAAAAAGAATTAAGAAAATAAAAAATCCCCTTTTTTATGTTTTGTATGTTATTTTTTGAAAATAATACATTGCAATACAATAACTAATGACAATAAGTGTATATTCAATTATTTTTTGTACTGAGTAGATTAACTTGATGTATGATTAACAATGATGGGAAAAAGTTTTTTGTTCCCTTTATGTCCTTTGTTGAAAAACTATGATAAATGTAATTAGAGATGTAAATAATGACCACTAGATGGCATTAAGCAAAACAAAAAAGTTTGTATTAATTGAACACAGGTGTGAACAGGTGTGGTGGGTGGAGCCGCAGCCTTTATAAGGTTTGTTTTTAGAGTTGTATGTTAGACATGAATAAGGACATGGGTCCGAAACGTTGTCTGTTTTATGTAGCAAAATAAAATAATGATGTTTTAATACAGATGGTGGTGCAGCAATATCATTATTTTTGGACTGACTTCTTGGGACCTTGGTGCAGGTCCAATAGTTGGCACACCTGCAAACAAGCTGATTTATACCCTTGGTGCTTGTGCAATTCTTTGCTTTCTACAATAAAATTAGGCAATAACACAATAAAATGACACAATAAAATTAACAGTCTAGCATTTGTCTGGCATAGTTGGTATGTTATGGTGGTCAGTGTCAATCCTGGAAAGGATGATACGTGATAGATATAGTGTTCAGATTGTCCAAAGTTCAATCTGCTATTTCCAGAATGTAATCAGAAAAACATAAAAGATCGTTATACAAAGCTGTTATACATAGATGATAATTTATGTAAACCGGAAGTGACATACAGGAACTCAGTGAGACATCGCCAAACCGGAAGTGCCATTCCAGAATCACACTTTATTTATAAAAGGCAGGTTAAGACTTAGCCATATACTTTCATTTTGATGTGAAATAGCGGAATGTCATTAGAAACATATTGAAGCATGTTATACAAAGTTTTATATATATATATATATATATATATATATATATATATATAATATTTTCGTCACAATATTTTTGTCACAAGATTTGCCAATACCCACAATGCCACTCACAGGAAGTGGGCGTGGCTTAATATTTGGCGCCCAAACAATCATGACTCATTGGTTTATTAACCCTATATATTCTGATCTGCTTACTTGATTATCTAGTCTTGATAAAGGCCTAGTTTTAGGCCGAAATGCGTTGACAGAATCAAAGTAAGCAGATTACCTATATATAAACTTAACAGTTGATATACTCTGCAAATTTGTTTTTTGTTTTTTTTCACAGGTTTTCTTATCATTTTTATCATTCATTTAATTTTTGTATTATTGTACTCTCATCTATTCACTGATGCCATATGGTCTTTTGAGGGGACCTGGAACTCACCTCACTATTTTATTTGATTGTATTTTTTTGAACACTAAGATCAATTATCATATTTTTAAAAAATTTTGAACACTTCAATTAATTTTTATTTTTATTTTTAATTTTTTGAACACTAATATATTTTTTAATTTTTTTTATTGTTTCATTTCTTTCCACGGGTGACTTTGGAACAATTTGTATCAACACTGACAAAGGTGTTCTACCTTTTCTAAGTCTGAAAATTGAGCGTTTTCTAGTTATAAGAATTCAAAGTGCACAAGGCAGACTTCACAACCTAGCCCTGCCACACATCTGTCCCTAACTGATTTCAGCTGATATAGGATTTTGCTAACAACATTACTGTTGCCTGCTGTGTCTCCTCTAGAAGCAAGTCTGGATTTGTTCATCCATTAAGGCAAATGTTTGGTGGAGACTGAAAAACAATAACAGCAAACAAGGCATTAATCCTAATTTTTAAAATTCACACTTGCCTAATATGTTAATTTATTGCACAACTATGATTACTGCCCATTAAACTTTACAAGAACAAAAGAGCAATTCAGTCCACTGCTTTTAAACACAAATCCATTACTTCCCTAATGGCAATTTGCCTAGTTTCTTTAAATGTACATTATCTTATATTGGTTATGAAACACACTGTACTGCACTGAAAATATTCATATTGATCCTACTCTGAGAATCAGAGTAGTGAGGCTAACGCAGGATAACATTAGAAAGGTCTTTTATGCTACAGCTACACTGAGATGTGCATGTAGGCATCAAGATTTTTGTCTGAAAACATCACAAGTTTCCTCACCTGAAAGCTGCTAAGAGGTTTATACATCTATGCTTTGACAGTAGGACTACAATATCTAAGTAAAGCTGTATTTTTTTTATCTTGATGCTAAAAGGATGTGTATGTCTTAACACTTGGGCCTTAAAGGGACATGAAAGCCAAAATTAAAATATAGTTCAGAGAGCATGTCATTTGGAGAGACTATTAATTTTGCTTATGTTATCAGATGTACTTTGTGCTCTTGGTATCCTTTATTGAAAAGCATACCTAGGTAGGCTCAGGAGCACTAATGGGAACTAGCTGATGATTGGTGGATACACTTAAATGCTTCTTGTCTAGGTCCCAGTAGAGCATTTCTGCTCTGGAGCTAACTATGTTTACCCCTTCAAAAAAACAAAAAAGTAAAAAACTACTTTTTTTGAAAGCAATAGTGCAATAAAGAAATGCTCTAACATTAACCAATTTCTCTCTACACTTTTATATCTCTTTAAGGACTGATTGCTTACTAGCTAATAAATATAATCCACTGCTTTATTGATGGACAGTAAAACATTATTTTTTCACAGTATATGAACAAAAGCTGTAATACATTTTAAAATATATATATTTTTATTTAACAAAGAAAAAAATGACTTTAATGTCCCTTTATTGGTTATATGAAATAAATATAGTGGTTATAGAATTAGATTTTTGCATTAGATCATATACATAATGCAGTTGTTATTTAAATGTAATCTGTTCAAATGGAATAGCTTACAAAATGTATCCAAGTTGAATATTAAATGATTGCACAGCAAACTACTGTATTATGAATGTAAATGAGGGCTCATATTAGTAAAATTTACATCTCATACCTCCCAACCATATCAAGAGTTGTGAGGTAGCCAGGCTTCACCCACAAGATGCCCCACTCCTCCCATGACAATTTCTTGGCCACACCCTTCCTGTCATAGCCCCTTACAAAAAACACTAGTTGACCATTATCCACAAGTCTCCCTCTACTTCCTGCCCTGGAAAGCCTCTGAAATATTTTGGCATGTATGCAATTTTAGTAAATGACAAATAAATTAATGCAGCTAAAAAAAATTAAATTCACAGAATGGAAACTCCATTTTGGGCTAATGATAACCCATAAAGAACTAATATTTTAAGCCCTATTCATCATTAGCTTAGTATGTGCCCAGTATAGAAATAATGGGCAAGATTACATATGTGGCGTTGCCCGCAAAAACCAGTGATGCCGGTTTTTACGCGGTTTTGCTATCACATATACGGCGCAACATATAAATGTGGTGCGTATATTTCACGCGTAGCCCGCAATTTTTACTCCCATAAGCCAACATAGAGCCGCGTTGCAAATCGGTATCACATATTCAGCGCAAGGACTTACGCAGTGAAATTTTACTCCTTTATCACCTCGCCACACATAGGCAGACGCAGCAAGCCTTGTGCTTAAAATGTGAGCACGGTAACTGCCTGAAAATATGAACAAACACCTAACGCATGCGCAATTTCTATCTACCTGTCAACCGCAATCCCCCACAGAAATAACTAATAAAACTAATAACCCCTAATCCGCCATTAACCCACATCGCAATAAACCTAATAAATGTATTAACCCCTAATCCACCATTTACCCACATCGCAATAAAATGAATAAATGTATTAACTCCTAAACCGCCAACCCCCACAATGCAAATAACTAATTAAATTACTAAGCCCCCTACCTAACCTGTTCAAATCAGCCAATAGGATTTCAGTAGCTCTCATCCTATTGGCTAATTTGAATTTGAAGAATCAAATCAGTCAATAGGAATGCAAGGTACCCCATATTTAACTGTGTACCTTGAATTTAATCCTCAGTGCGCGGCGGTGATTGTACGAAGAGGATCTCCACGCTCGATGGCTCCGCGGTCGCTGGTCTTTTGTTCCCCACTCATCTCCGCTCCAGCTTAGTCCTGGATGAAGATAGAAGACGTTGCTGCAATGGAAGAAGATATCGCCGCTTGGAAGCAAACTTTATCCGCCAGACTTCAGGAACAGTGAGTACCTATTTGGGGGTTAGAGTTAGGATTTTATTTTTGGGGGGTTTGTGTTTTTTAGAATAGGGATTTTGGGCACTGAAAAAGAGCTGAATGTCCTTTTAAGGGCAATGCCCATACAAATGCCCCTTTAGGGTCAATGGGTATATTAGGTTTTTTAGTGTTATTTTTTTTTATTTTGGGGGGTTTGGTGGGTGGGGGGTTTTACTGTTGGGGGGATTAGAATTTTTTAATGCAAAAAAGCTGTTTCATTTAGGGCAATGCCCTACAAAAAGCCATTTTAAGGGCTATTGATAGTTTAGTATTAGATTAGGGGGTGATTTTATTTTGGGGGGGCTTTTTTATTTTCACAGGGATTAGGTTTACTTTTTTTATTTTTGATAATTTGGTTTTTATTTTCTGTAATGTTAGACTTATTTTTTGTATAATTTTATTTTATTTTATAGTGTGTTTTTTTAAGTACTGTTAGGATTTTATTTTCATTGTTATTTAGTATTTTATTATTTTATGCAATTTGGGGTTAATTTAGGGAGTGTTAGGTTAGAGGGATTAGTAATTAAATTAGGTTTATTGCGATGTGGGGGTTTGGTGGTTTAGGGATTAATAGATTAATTAGGTTTATTGCGATGTGGAGGTTTGATGGTTTAGGAATTAGTAGATTAATTAGATTTATTGTAACGTGGAGGTTTGGTGGTTTAGAGGTTAATACTTTTATTAGGTAGATTGTGATGTAGGTGAATGGCGGATTAGGGGTTAATAGTTTAATTAAGCATATTGTGTTGTGGGGGATGTCGGTTTAGGGGTTAATACATTTACTATTAGCTCCGAAATAGGGGTGATGGTGGATATAGGGGTTTGTACGTGTTGGCTTTATTTTTGGGAGGTGGGTAAGACTTTTATGGGAGATTTGATATTTATTTTTATTTTCTTAGGCGCCAGCAGTTTCTAAAGTGCTATAAGTCCCTGGCGACTCCAGAAATTGATATTTACGCACATTTCTGGACATCGCTAGTTTATCCGACTTTCGGCACTTTATGACCTGCCGGTGGGGTTTATGTGATTCCCCGATGTGCAATGTGAAATTACGGGTGATGCTGGTTTCAGCAGTTACGCTGAAGCCTGCACCGCATATGTAATCTCGCCCAATAAGTATAGAATTGTACAATGTGCTAAAAAAAAAAAATATATATATATATATATATATATATATATACACACACATACACATATATATTCTTAAATGTTTTTTAGACTTTAAACTTCTTATTTAAAGTCTAGGGGATTTTTTGTAGAAAAATAATTTGATAAGCTTTTCCAAGAGATTAGAATACACAGTGAACTACTGAAAATGTTCTTATTTTAATGGTACTGGTTTAAAATGGTCCCTATGCTGAGAAAGAAGCTGTATAATATATCTTTCATTTTATTTACTAAGCAAACAATCATAAAAATCTACTACTGTCCAGCATTCCTTTCTGTGGTAATTCCTTGGGGTTTCCTAGTGCATAATCCAAGTTTTTGCTCATAATAAATGCCCTTAAAAGGACAAGAATTCTCTGCAGTGTTGTCATGAATTAAAGGGACACTCAGGTTAAAATAAATTTTCATGATTCAGATACAGCATGTAATTTTAAACAACTTTCCAATTTACTTCCATTTAAAAAAATGTGCACAATCTTTTATATTTACAATTTTTTGAGTCACCAGATCCTACTGAGCATGTGCAAGAATTCACAGACTATACGTATATGCATTTGTGATTGGCTGATTGCTATCACATGGTACAAGGGGAGTGGAAATATACATAACTTTGAAATTTGTTATAAAAAATCTACTACTCATTTGAAGTTCAGACTAAGTGCTATTGAATTGTCTTGTTATCTTGCATTTGTTGATTATGCAAATCTAATGTGTTGACTGTTCCTTTAAGATAAAAGATGAGTGTGAAAAAGGATTTAAACTCAGCCCTTCAGGACTTGTTACTAGATAGGTACAACTAGCCACCATCATATATATATAAATCATATACCAATATATATATATATATATATATATACATATTATTATTTTTATTATTATTCTTTATTTATAAAGCGCCAACAGATTCCGCAGCACTGCCCATGGGTACAACAAGGATAAAATTACAACGGAGAAACAATTCAATAAAATACAAAATTTTACAGACAAATACAGGGGGAATTGAGGGCCCTAATCCCGTGGGAACATACATACATACATACATACAGGCAGGAAATGAGGATGCACTCGCCAGGATTTCTCAATGTTACCTTTTTAATGTAACATTTTGGGGTATTACCCCCTTCGTCAGGCAAAACAAAATAACAATGTGACATTGTTATTTTGTCTTGTCTGACGAAGGGGGTAATACCCTGAAACGTTACATTAAAAAGGTAACATTGAAAAATCTTGGCGAGTGCATCCTCATTTCCTGCCTGTATACTTATCATGGAAGCACTCTGGGTGGATGAATTAGTAACCGTGAGTGCTGGCCTACCTACTGTTTATATATATATATATATATATATATGTTCCTCGTTTGAAAGAAGGCACTCACTGGTCTTTGACAAAACAATGTTTAATTCATCCAATAAATATCAAATGCAAGTTCATCCATAACGTTTCGGTGTCGTTATGACACCTTTGTCAAATGATCTTCCAATATCAATATCACAGAATCATCATGTCCCCAAAGTAGAAAAAATCGCTAACAATATACACCTAATACCCACCTTATATACAAACATTTTAAAATGTTCCCGCTCAGCAAATCACCACCTTCACCTCCAACGTCATCACGCTCAAATGTGAGCAAGGTGCGTCAGTAGGATCCAATTGGCTGCAGATTCCCCTGGTAACCGTATGTACACAACGTACAAAGTAAGCCCAATCCGTGCTCCACATCCGCCCCCACCGATGACATCACGCTAGAGCGTGAACTTTACGTGTCAGTATGGGCTGATTGGCTACCGGTTACCATGGAAACCATAGAAACAAAACAAACATACCGTGTAAGCCCGAAGTCAAAGGTGTTTGCGTGTGAGTGTGAGTCCAATCATCAACTCAAAATTAAAGCACGGTCTTATAAGGCACAACAGTGCTCTAATATTTCAGACCCATTGAGTTATTTTTGTTACTGACAGACACAACACCAGCATAGATATCACACCCGAGACTAAAGGACTTAAGTTTCAGTGAATAAAAACAAAAAGCTATTTTGCAACATAACCTATGTCAAATATTTGCACCCCTATATAATGTTGTTAACACTTCATTCTCTAATAAACTTATTCAAAATCCTAGGTTTGCACAAATTACTCTCTACTATGTACAATTGTAATATATATTATTACCACCCTCCTTCATGCCTCTTGATGTAAATAGAAACCAGTGTGTACCCACTAGAATGAAAATTCATGTAGGATCCTGGTGTTTATTATTGCAGATAATTACATATACCACATACTCTAGTGCGAAATTATATGACTTTACTAGCTGAATGAATCTAAGACACTTATTTTCAAACCTGTCCTCAGGCCTCCCTAACAGGACAGATTTTCAGGATTACCTTGGATGAGAGAAGATAAAATAACCATCACCTAGATTACAAGTTTTGCGGTACGGCTATACTGCTGAAAAATTGACCATTGGGCGTGGAATGGCCGGTAACACATATTACGAGTCCATAGCGCCGTATTACAGGTTGTGCGGTCCGGCTTAAATGCTTGCATTACAGCCTATACCGACACAATCCATTTCGCAATCTGAGACCAGTAGTTATGGATATTGCGAGAAAAAAAATGTTTCACAAAACTCCTAACTAAAATATTACAAAGTACGCTAACACCCATAAACTACATATTAACCCCTAAACCCCCACCCTCCCGCATCGCAAACACTATATTAAACCTATTAACCCCTTATCTGCCGCCCAACCAAATTGCCGACACTAAAATAAACCTATTAACCCCTAAACCGCCGCCCCCCACATCGCCATCACTATATAAACCTATTAACCCCTAAACCACTGGCCCCCCACATTGCCAACACTATAAACCTATTAACCCCTAATCCGCCAGTCCCCATCATCGCCGTCACTAAATAAAGCTATTAATCCCTAAACCGCCAGCCCCCCACAACGCAACTAAACCTATTAACCCCTAAACTGCCGACCCCCCCACATCGAAAAACAATAAATTAAACTATTAACCCCTAAACCTAACACCCCCTAACTTTAAATTAAAAGTTACAATATAACTATCTTAAAATAAATATAAACTTACCTGTGAAGTAAAAAAAAACTAAGATTAAACTATAAATTAACCTAACATAACTATTCTAATAAAATTTTAAAAAAACTACCAATTAAAAAACCTAAAATTACATGATTAAAAAAAACTAATGCTACGAAAAAAAAAAACTAAATTACAAATTTAAAAAAACCTAATACTAAGAAAAAATTAAAAAAATCTAACATTACAAAAAATAATAAACACTAAAATTACGAAAAATAAAAAAATAAGCTTACAAAAAATAATAAACGAAATTACCAAATTAAAAACAATTGCATCTAATCTAATAGCCCTAAAAAATAAAAAGCCCCCCCCCCAAAAATAAAAAACACCCCCTAACCTACAATAAACTACCAATAGCCCTTAGAAGGGCCTTTTGTAGCGCATTGCCCTAAGTTAAACAGCTCTTTTACCGACCAAAAAGTCCCCCCAAAAGTAAAACCCCCCACCCAAGCAACCCCACAAAATAAAAAAGGGTCATTTGTATGGGCATTGCCCTTAAAAAGGGTATTCAACTCTTTTACTGCCCTTAAAAGCACATTCAGCTCTTTTAAAGTGCCCATCTGTAATCTAAAATAAAAACCCACCCAAAAAATAAAAAAATACTAACACTAACCCCATAAAATCTACTCAGGTTCCTGAAGTCCGGATATCCTTTACTACACTGGAGTGGAGGATTAGTCAGAGTAGAGAGAGAGGCGCAAACATAGGAGCTAGTTAGGTTGCATTGTTGTTGTTGAGTAAGCTTGTACACTTACACATATTCTTACATATTGCACACATTGCATACATACATACATATACAAATACACCACACTTTTTTTTCTAACACCTCACACATATTTTATTTTATTTTTACAGTGTGATAGGCTGAGTGTTTGGTTGTGATTGTGTGTGATTGAACTGGGAGTGTGAGTGTGTGTAGTGTGATTTAATGTGAGGATGGCAGGGAGAGGTAGGGAGGAGGGGAGTGGCATGGAGAGGAGTATTGGAAAGGACAGGAGGAGCAGTGGGCCCCCCGTCTGGGAGTAAGTGGAGTGGGGAGAGGGAGAGCCAGAAGGGATGATGGGAGGAGAGATGCCCAAGAGCCCCAGAGAGCAGGCACATCTAGGAGAGGGACAGAGGGTGCACATGGGGACAGAAGGGGGGAGGAGGGAGGAGGGAGAGGATGGGGGAGGAACCCACACCAGGGACATCACAGGGAGGAAGCCAGATGGCCATGGAGGATGAGAGGCTGAGATGTCCCAACTTCTCATTTGCGGAAAATGTTGCCCTTGTCCAGGCCATCATGAACAATTACAGTGCCCTCTTTGGGCAGGAGAGGGGCAAAGGCATTGCTAAAAAGTGATAAATGGCATGGTTGGCGGTAGAGGATGCCGTCAACAGTGTGGCCCCGCAAAGGAGGACTGTTGAGGGCCTGAAGCGCTGGAATGACTGCAAGAGGGGGGTCAAAGAAAAAATGGGGCACGAAGCCATACACCAGAAGGGAACAGGCGGTGGTCCATCCCTGGATATAGAGTATAACACCTGGCAGGAGATGATACGCAGGTCCCTGAGTATCACAGCAATCTGTGGACTTCCAGGGGCTCGTGACACAGGGGCTGCAACCACAGCACATCATGCTGGTGAGTAACATCCCACACACCAGTATTATATGTATTTGAGATATAGCATCCTTTAATATCACACATTCATGTACACAATGAGGAGCATGGTATTTGGCGTACTAACAAAAACATCTACAATTATACTTGACATTACTGCTACTTAACACAATGCAATTCATGATATGAAGTGGAATGGTGCAATACTAACATGTCTCAAAGTAACACAGGCCACAAGCCACATGTAATTGTATGTCCACATGGACATATATCTGACTGTACTAATCCCTCTCATCCTTTGACTCCTCCACAGAACCTCCTGTCACTAGGATGCAAACATCCATGCCACCACCACCACCAGTCTTCAGGCATCCACAAGAACAGTATGCTCCTAGACATGAGCATGGTTGGATGGCTTCAGTTGAGGACCCGGGAGTGATTCCACCACCATTGCCATATGTCCCCTGGCAAGATTCCTGGCCAGAGGAATATCCTTCCTTTGGCTTTGAGGGGGAGCCAAGACAGTGCCAATTGGAGAGGCTGAGTGGTCACACACTGGTCATCAGTGGGACTATCAATCAATCTTGAGAGCTCCCCCATCCTCATCCATGGGACGACCTCCCCCATCCTCATCCAAGGGATGACCTCCCCCATCCTCATCCATGGGACGACCTCCCCCATACTCATCCATGAGACGACCACCCCCATACTCATCCATGGGACAACCTCCCCCATATTCATCCATGGGACAACCTCCCCCATCTGCAGATGGAAATATATCAGAAACTACAGCTGCACCTCAACCACCATCAGATGCAGCTGAACCTGCCCAACAAGCACCATCAGATGCAGGTGAACATGTCCCACAAGCGCCATCAGATGCAGGTGAACATGCCCCACAAGCACCATCAGATGCAGGTGAACATGTCCCACAAGCAACTAGAAGCCCTGTTGCTCAAGAGCCTGTGGATGCATTGTATTCTCCCCTGGGTGAGGAATACATTCCACTCCAGAGGAGGCTCATAACAAGCACTGAGAGCATACAAAGAGACCATGAGAGGTTCTGCAGGAGGCAAGAGAGGATACAACTTAGCATAGAGCTGGAGAGGGACATGGCAGCATTGTTAAGTGCAAGTGTTCAGAACCAGTCACAGATGATGCGAATTCTGTCTGATATGCAGATGGACAATAGATGGACAGAACAAAATCAACTCTTGGGTGTGTTGGTTGAGCACTTTACACACCAGCAAGACACTCCCTCCAGCCTATCATGTGTGGCCAGCACACCAGCAGAAACACCAGAATCCTCTAAAACCAGGAAAACAAGAAAATCCACTACAGGCGCCTCAGCTCCCTCATCCAAGAAGCCAAAAAAATAAATAAATATTATTATAGTTCACCATAAACCTTGTCCTCTGTTATTTACCATGTAATTGTCATACACATCCATGTAATGTGTGTTTTATTACACTAATATTGTTAAAACATAATATGACCTGTCTGGAAATGGCAAGAAAAACTAGGTAATATTATAATGTTTATGATATATTCTTGTACTATAACTCACATCCACAATAGTTGTTTATGAAGGGTACATATAGTAATATTCACTTCTAACATGTAAATCGATGTATCTCACATCCAATATAAATTGACACATGGGTATATATAATACTGATGTTACCGATAGGTGTGCATTATCAGGTGTTTTAAGGCTGCAGGTGAGAGGTTGTGTTTGTGATTGGTTATCATATGAGCCATCCTAGGTTTATCTTTCAACTAAGAATACCAAAAAAACAAAGCTAAATTTGTGTTAGAATTAAATTGGAAAGTTGTTTGAAATGACATCCAATAAAGGATACGAAGAAAATGTAATAACAGAAGTAAATTGGAAAGTTGTATTGTATGCTGTATCTGAATCATGAGGAAAAAAATGTTTTATGTCCCTTTAACTATGATGATAATCCACCTTAAAGGGACACTGAACCCAAAAAAAAATTATTTTGTGATTCCGATGCAATTTTAAGCAACTTTCTAATTTACTCCTATTATAACATTTTCTTCATTCTCTTGTTTTCTTTATTTGAAAAGCAAGAATGTTAGTTTAGAAGCCGGCCTATTTTTGGTGAACAACCTGGGTTGTTCTTGCTGATTGGTGGATAAATTCACCCACCAATAAACATTTGTTGTCCAGTGTACTGAACCAAACATTGTCTGGCACCTTAGCTTAAATGTCTTCTTTTTCAAATATAGATAGCAAGAGAACAAAGACAAATTGATAAAGGGAGTAAAATAGAAAGTTGCTTAAAAGTGCATGCTCTATCTGAATCACGAAAGAAAAAAAAAATGGGTTCAGTGTCCCTTTAATTGTAAAGAACAGTTACTGAGATAGATTCAGAGGCAGGATTCTGGATGAATTAAAGTTCATATGAGAGGCAAACAGATCTGTGAAGGATATAAATATATCAGAATTGTATGTGTGTAATATTCTATCATTTTACATGTAATACATTTTCCATTAAATACATAATACTGATTCTTCAATACCTAATGCCTAAAAAGTATGCAATAAACACACACATCTTGCAAAATACAAATGGTCAGCTAAGTGGGAAATTTCTACTCTATATTCAATGAGTTAATGAGCTAAGCAAATAACTGGAAATAAATCATTACTAAGACATTCAACCCCTGAAAGAGGCAATTCTAGCCTAGCATAGAGCATCACTGGCTTCAGTTTATGCTACTCCTGCTGCAAGTAAACCAATTAGGTCCGGTGGGTGTGGATTGCTTTGCATCCAGTCACTGCCTGTCTACCTTCCTCTTGCAGCAGCTTGCTGAGATGCTTCTGGTCTGTGTGTTGCAGCTTCTCCCTTCTTGGATTTCAAGACTCGTATCTGCTTTCTTCCTGTATCCTTGAGCATCGCCCCTATCTTTCCTGGGACCCCTGTAGGTTAGAGGGTGCTCCTTCTCCTGTTGTGATTGGCTACCAGTAAGGTGCTTTGCCACAGCTGTTTGCAGATAGGATGGGAATCAGCAGCTGCTAAGAGCGTTGCAGCCTGAGAGAGGCAGAATTTGGCTCGCACCCCAACAGCTTCATTTCCTCCACCAGGGAGAAGGAGATTGTATAGCCTGCAAATACTGAAGGGCAAGGTGTTGTGAAGCAAGAGGCAACGGTATCAGCAGCCAGATATCACGTCAGCCATGCCAGCAGGAAGCAATGAACCCGAATGTGCCCTGAGCTACCAGGTACAACTCATCCCACATAGTTTAAGCGATAGGCTAGTTTGTGTGCGTTACTGTTAGATGCTGATGCTTAGGTTGAAAGGTTAGCAGCGGAAAGTGATGTCAAATATGGGAAAATGTCTGACACGAATTGCTGTGATGACAAGATAGATCTAGTTTGTTTTGAATTTGACAGTTGACAGATAATTGAAAATGTACTCAGATAAAGAAATTCACTGATTGGTTGAACTGAGCTGTACCAGTGTGGGGTTCACTACATGATTGTGATAGTGCACAAAATGATACCAACACAGTTAAGGTAGCTGCAGTTTGGTGAGAGGCAAGAAGATTGCAGCATAAAGCACCTTTACATTGCAAAACACTGCACAGAGGCAGCCTCATATGTCAGCTTAGGTATTCACAATGTTGCTATATTATTGGTTCATATATTCATATACCTAGTTCAGTTCCTGGTGAAACATAACACAGAGTGTGTGTGGCATTACCTGAAACTTGTAAGTCACTAACACTAGTATTAGGGTTACAAGCAAATATTTTATGCAGTGCCCTGCAGTGTTTATGTGCAATAAGTTGTGGTCCTCTCAGGCTATTGAAGGGGTTAAAAGAATGCTTCTGTTTATGTTTATAACTGTAGCTTACAACAGTGCATCATATTTCTGCACCTGCTATAAACAAAACCCTTGCATGCAATGTGTTTGTTTGCATGATACAATTACATTTATTCTGTTTCCATGACAGATAGAGACAGACTCTGATTGTTTTGGTGCTCCCCTACTGTTCCTCTCACTAGTGTCACCTTGTTTGGAGGTCATTGAAGAGAGCTGTGCTGTAGATCTTTGTAGCAGTTCAATAATGCTGTTGCAAAAAAATAAAAAAAACAAGTTAGAATGAATTTCTTCAGGGATAAATGAGGTTAGCAGATATAGGGGCTATGTAACAAGCCAATGCATCACTGACATTTGGTATTGCAGTCTGTGCTTTCTGTAATTTTAATGGAGGGCCTGACAATTTACCAATGGACAAGAATCATCAGTAGCATACACACTATGTGCTTCAAAAGTCAACAAAAAGGATTTCTGAATCCAAAAGATTAGGACTGTTATTTTTCCTTTTCTATATATGTTGCAAAAAGTTTCAATTATATTTTATCTATTTATTAAACTATCTCATCTATCTAATTTTGTGGGATTAGCTCTAGGATCTGTCCCACTGTTTTTCCTTACAGTTATTACTGGTATATTCTTTGTTTCTGTCTGTGAAATTAGCAGTTGCGCAGTAGTACACGCACTTGATATAAAAAAGATTTTACTTTGCTGTTGGACAGTAAAAATAGTACTTAAACCAGGTTTAGCGTGTGCTTGTTCATTACATATAACTTTACTGTATATTTGGTACTCATGTTTTAAAAGTTTGTGTAAATACAGTCTTCCATATGAATGGTGAGTTGGAAGAGTGGAGTTTGGAAGGGACATTTAAAAACTTAAAAGAAAATTTAAATACATTTTCCTTTCATAATTCAGATAGAGAAGGGTTTTCAAAATCTTAGAGAGTGGGTCCCATAATATATGTTACTTTATATTTTCTTTTTAAAGAAAATTGTGAGGTTTATTTTTATTTTTTATTTTTGGAATTTACATCTTATTCAGGGTTCACACACAGCTCTCAAGAGCTGATTCTGCTTTAACACAATAGTACTTCACTTAGGTTGCAGTTTGCATTTTGTTACTCCTGTATTACTGATCAAGACAACAAGTGCATCAATATTTCGATCTCAGTGCCTTTTTTCCACCTACTTCTCTTCCTTCACCTTATTCCACCATGACCTGGCAAGTGTCATTGACGACTGCTTCTACGCCTCCGCTTTTATGCTCTAAGGCCCCCATGGGAGGTCCGACTCACACTTTGAAAACCACAGAGCATACCATTTAAAATAACTTTCAAATTTACTTCTATGATCAAATGTGCTTAATACTCTTGGTATCCTTTGTTAAAGGAGCATAAATGCACTACTGAAATCTAGCTGAACACATGGGGTGATCCAATGACAAGAGGCATATATTTGCATCCACCAGTCAGCAGCTAGCTTCTAATAGTGCATTGCTACTCTTTCAAAACATACCTAGGTATGCTTACAAAAAAAGGATGCCAAAAGAATAAAGCAAATCGGATAATAAAAGTAAATTGGAAAGTTGTTTAACGTCTTAATGACATGGAAGAATTTTGTACATTGTGTGTTCTTAAGGGGGTTTTGGCCCTCTAAAAGCGTGGGTCTCACCAATATCGGCAAGATTCACTATTACAACATAACTCCTAGAGCAGATCAGGAAGTTGTGTTCTAGTTACAAGCTATTGGCTTTATATTTCTTACTAGGCCGTAGTTAGTAAAGGTGACCAGATTTTGAAAAAAGCTAAAGGCTGAATGATTTTACTAGTTTTATGATTTTCATTTTTAAACTGTTTCAAATCACTTCATGAAATTGTAATCTTTATTATTCTTATTATTCTTAAAAATGTACAAGTTCATTCTTGAGAGCAGAATCATAATATTTACCTTATTATCTAATTTAATTCCTATCTTTATGAACCTTTTTTGACTTTTATTATATACAGATTCTGGACTCCTATGTGTCCTGCAAAAGTATTGGATGTATCTTCAAAACACTTTAGAAAATAATACAAGAAACGTGTGTCATTGCATGTCTTGTTTCTACATTTAGTTCATATTCATTAATATTTTTATATTGTTTTTTTAAATTAATTTTTTCAACCCATTGAACACACTGTTGAACCTCGTCCCAAAAAAGGGGACTATTCAAATGCACCCACTAAAGTTGTGTGGTTTTGGGTAGTGGCAAGAATTTAGTGCTATAGGTAATATAAGGTTATATGACTTAAGACTATTAAACATATGTCAGTCTATTCACAGCTGGTTGTAATGAGAGCCATCTTGTTTTCACACTTCCTTATATTTGTATATAGTCAACATCAACAAACTCACATAAACTCTTCAGTTCTTCCGATCTAACATAAATACTGAAAAACTTTCTTAACACCTATCAGCTAAATTAGTGTTATGGTACGGCTATACCACTGAAAAATTGGCCTTTGTGTGCGTAATGGCAGGTCTCCCGTATTACAAGTTGCGGCAATACGGTTATACCGCTAGCCTTTTAGCCTGTATAGCAACTCTCCATTCCGCACTCAAAAAATGGCTTTTGAGTGTGGAATTTTCAGGTTTCATGTATTAAAAGTTGTTCGGTCAGGCTATTACGCTAGCGATCCACGATTCATTCCCCAATCAAAGACAAAAATGTTTCACAATACTCAGAACAAAAATTACAAAGTACACTAACACCCATAAACTATACTATTAAACCCTAAACCGCCATCCCCCGCATCGCAAATACTTAATTAAACTTATTAACCCCTAATCCGCCGCCCACCCACATCGCCAACACTAAATTAAAGTATTAACCCCTTAAAACGTCAACCCCTCCACATTGCCAACACTAAATAAACCTATCAACCCCTAAACCGCCAGCCCCCCACATTGCGACAAACTAAATTAAACTATTAACTCCTAAACCTAACACCCCCTAACTTTAAATTAAATTTACAATATAACGATCTTAAAAAAATAAAAACTTACCTGTGAAATAAAAAAAAAACTAAGCTTAAACTATAAATAAACCTAACATAACTATTTTAAAAAAATTAAATAAACAAAAAATAAAAAAACTGTTACAAAATTAGAAAATCCTAACACTACGAAAAAATAAAAAAAACTAACATTACAAAAAACCCCACTAAAATTACGAAAAAAAATAAAAATCCAAGATTACAAAAAATAATAAACAAAATTATCCAAAACAATAAAAATTAAACCTAATATAATACCCCTATAAAAACAAAAAAGCCACCCCAAAATAAAAACACCCCATAATCTAACAATAAACTACCAATAGCCCTTAAAATGGCCTTTTGTACGGCATTGCCCTGAAGCAATCAGCTTTTACCTAAAAAAATTTACAAAGTACCCCTAACAGTAAAACCCCACCAACCAACCCCCGAAAATAAAAACTATAAAAAAAACTAAGCTACCTATTGCCCCTAAAGGGGCAATTGTATGGACATTGCCCTTAAAAGGGCAATCAGCTCTTTTGCTACCCATTAAAATAAAAAAATCATAATCTAAAAAAAAACCACCCCAAAAAAAAAAAAAATAAGTCTAACACCGAAATCAGTACTTAGAGTTCCTGAAGTCCGACGATGAAGGTCTTCATTCATCGCGGGATCATCTTCTATCTTCTTCCCAGGGGTGCAGAGTGGTCTTCCCAGTTGCGTTGATCCTGAGTGGTGGTCTTCAGCGGCATGGAGGCTCCTCTTCATGCAATCTCTGCTGCACACTGAAGATTGAATGCAAGGTACCCCTTTTATATTTCGGGTGCCTTGCATTCCTATTGGCTGAAATTTTCAAATCAGCCAATAGGATGAGAACTGCTTATATCCAATTGGCTGATTTGAACAGCCAATAGGATTTAATCCGCTCTCATCCTATTGGTTGATTTGAATATTTCAGTTAATAGGAATGCAAGTTACCCCAAATATAAAAGGGGTACCTTGCATTCAATCTACAGTGTGTGGCGGAGATTGCATGAAGAGGAGCCTCCACTCTGGATGTCGTTGTCGCTGTCGGTCCTGCTCAGCTCTGCGCCACCACAGCTCCATGCCACCAGGATGACGATAGAAGATGACCCCGCGATGGATAAAGATGTTGCCGCCCCCGGATGAAGATGGATGTCCAGACTTCAGGAACTGTAAGTACATTTTTTGGGGTTAGTGTTGTTTTTTTTTTATTTATTTTTTTGGTGTTTTTTTTTTTTAGATGAGGGCTTTTTTTTTGGGTAGCTTAGGTTTTTTTAGACTTAGGTTTTTTTTATTTTGGGGTGTTGGGTAGGTGGGAGGGTTTTACTGTTAGAGGGTACTTTGTAATTTTTTTATGTAAAAGAGCTGATTGCTTCAGGGCTATTGGTAGCTTATTTTATTTTATTTTTTTTCATAATGTTATAGGTTTTTTTTGGAATGTTAGTTTTTTTGTTGTTGTAGTGTTAGGATTTTTTGATTTTGTAACTTAGTTTTTTTATTTTTATTTTATTTTGTTCTTTTAAAATAGTTATGTTAGGTTTATTTATAGTTTAAGCTTAGTTTTTTTATTTCACAGGTAAGTTTTTATTTATTTTAAGAGTTATATTGTAACTTTAGTTTAAAGTTGGGGGGGGTGTTAGGTTTAGGGGTTAATAGTTTAATTTAGTTTGTTGCGATGTGGGGGGCCGGCGGTTTAGGGGTTAATCACTTTATTTAATGTCGGCGATGATGGGGGGCGGATGAGGGGTTAATATCTTTAGTGTTGGGGATGTCAGGGGGCGGCAGATTAGGGGTATTTAGACTAGGGGTTTATGTTAGGGTGTTTTTTACATAACCTTCTTGTCCCCTTAGACATCAATGGGGATTGCGTTATAGCGATCGTTTTTCCGCAACCGCAGGTGTTAGTTTTTTTAACACTTTCCCTCCATTGATGTATATGAGGGAAAACGTGCACGAGCACGTCAAGTCAGACCTTGGCTTTGTGCGTTACGAAGCTTAACGCACCATAATGCACAGCAGAAGAAGGTTTTTTGGTAACTTGTAATGGCAGCGCTATAGAAAGTGCGTTACTGCTAAATATTTAGCCTTATTTACGCACCGGGTTTAGCGCATAACATGTTATTTAGGTGTATGTGAATTTTACCTCAACAATATACATTGAATTTGTTTAGCTACTAATTCTGCTGTTTTCACTGAAAGGTTTTAAATCTCTAGCAATTATATCTCTTTAGTTGATATCAAATATATTACAAGCACAGGAACTAACTTCAAATTCTTATCATTTAAAGTATTTGATCACAATACATATTTGGCTTTTTATCATTCATTTTGAGTAAAGCAAAAAGGAGCCAGGACATTCACTATGATGTTCTCACACTGGGTTCTTTCGCAAGTTACCTACGTCTTGAATAAACTAGGTATGACATTTAAAAACAATCCATTGATAGAAAAGCATTGTTATGTCTGACTGTGTGAAATTCAAACAAAACTTCTTCAGCAGAAAGCCATCTTTCTTCTTCATCAAGACCCTGTTTGGTTTTTTTGAGGGTTCAACTGTTTAAAGGGACACTCAATCAAAATTAAACTTTCATTATTCAGACAGAGCAGCAATTTTAATTTCCAATTTACTTCCATTAACAAAATGTGCACAGTATTTTTATATTTAAACTTTTTGAGTCACCAGCTCCTATTGAGCATGTGCAAGAATAAGTGTGTATGCATTTGTGAATGGCTGATTGCAGTCACATGGTACGTGTATGCATTTGTGATTGGCTGATGGCTGTCACATGGTACAGGGGGAGTGGAAAAAGACATAACTTGTAAAATTGTCAGAAAAAAAATCTACTACTCATTTCAAGTTCAGACTAAGTGCTATTGCATTGTCTTGTTATCTTGCATTTGTTGATTATGCAAATCTACTGTGTTGAGTGGTCCTTTAACTTCATGGCAAAAGAAAAAAATTAAAGATTTAACAAAAATTAAAGGATTAGCTTGAATCACCTTTAAATCATTCATAAGTAAGAAAGTCATTATATAAAGTATGATCACAGCTGAACAGTTTCTATTAGCCAGTTTATTGATCAGAATCAAATATACCATCTTTTGGAGTACTCCTAAAATGAGCTTTGCCTTTTGATAGCCAACAGATAAATATGTATAGAAAAAGTATTGTTACAGTACATGATTCCATTTACAAGAACTGGACTTTTCACATCCGATTTAGATTTTTTTGAGACGCCATTCACTGTAAAAATGCACAATCCTGTTAAAAAGTGGCCATCTGATGACTAAGTTAAGGTTGACAGCTTTTTCCCCAATCATTTCTAAGACCTTTATTGAGGAGCATGGTATGAGTGGGGTCATTCAATTACCATACTCTGCTCCCAGGAAGTCTCCATGAATGGCAGCCCTTATGTGGGGATTTTCCCCAGTACTGAAGATACTTTATATACTCTCCCCCCCATCCCTAGGACTGTAGACCGTTACAGCAGCTGAATTATCTCAATGTCAAACACTTATTGAGATTTCTAACACCCTCTCCCCAGTACTCTAATGATCTCCTTAGAATTGTGGAACTGGATGAGGCTGCACTCTATGATCTCTCTCTTAGTGTTTGTGTCACTAGGTGATGTTGCACCTGACTATCTCTCTGACCAGCACAGTGGGCATATATGGTACTGCTACTTCCATCCCTCCCACTTTCCTAGTACAGTAGAAGGTTGCCCAGGTTATACCTCACAATTTAAAAATTGTCTAGGCAGCCTTAAAGGGACATGAAACCCAATTTTTTTCTTTCATGATTTAGAAAGAGCATGCAATTTTAAACAACTTTCTAATTTACTTATATTATCTCATTTGTTTAATTCTTTTGATATTCTTTGCTGAAAAGCATATCTAGATAGGCTCAGTAGCTGCTGATTGGTGGGTCCACATAGATGCTTTGTGTGATTGGCTCACCCCTATGCATTGCTATTTCTTCAACAAAGGATATCTAAAAAATAAAACAAATTAGATAATAGAAGTAAATTTGAATGTTGATTAAAATTACATTCTCTAACTGAATCATGAAAGAAAAATTTTGGGTTTAGTTTCCCTTTAAGTCAAAGGCTTGTTGTCTTTATTAGGCTATTAAGTTTTAATAAGGAAGACTACAAAGAAGGGGATTCTTCTTTATGATAAGGGAAGTGAATCTATAGTATTTTGTATATACCATTATTTAAAATAATGCCAAAGAATTTTGTTCAAAATCAAGAAGTCAGCTCAAAAATCAAGGGAAGAAATTGTTTGGCTAAAAAAGAATGGAATAAATGTAGCCCCCCGCAATTGCCTGAAAATATGACCCATTTGCTGAATCACCAGATTATCACCATCTGCAGTGGGATTTCTGATCATCTCAGATGACACATTGCTGATAGTTTATTGGCAGGGAACATTAACGGAGCCCCTTTTGGCAGGTTCATATAGTGGCTGGTAAGGTTAGTTTATTCTTGAGCCTAAAAGGTCTTAGAAAACCATTTAACAGGACATGAAACCCATTAATTTTTCTTTTGTGATTCAGACAGAGCATACAATTGAAAAAAAAAAAAAGTTTCAATTTACGGTGATCAAATCCACTTTATTCTTATGATATTCTTTGTTGATGAGATATTTAGGGGGGGGTGCTAATTTCTGGAGCAGTACATGACAGAAAACACTGCTGTCAGCTGCTGTTCTTGCAAACATAAAAAAGTTATAAAACTGCTGCCATATATTGCTCCTGTCACATGCACGCTCCTACATCTTTCTACTTGCTTTTCATCAAAGCATATTAAGAGAATGACGTTTTATAATAGAAGTAAATTTGAAATGTATTTTTAAAATTTGACATAATCTAAATGATTACATAATTTTTTGGATTGTTTGTCTCTTTAGGGTTTATTAGTCAAAAACAAGCAGAGAGATATAGCTATAAATGACTCATAATATAGGGAACCTCATTGTGAGTCACAGTTGTTACCATAAATAGAGTTTAATAAGCCACAGAATGAAGAAAAAAAACACATCAGGGAATTCATAGATTATATAGACACTACGGGGATGATAATCCTCATTTAAGTCACATCTTTTTAACCTTTCACTTTCTCATGTAGCATTAAAGGGACACTGAACCCAATTTTTTTCTTTCGTGATTCAGATATAGCATGTGATTTTAAGCAACTTTCAAATTTACTCCTATTATCAATTTTTCTTCGTTCTCTTGCTATCTTTATTTGAAAAAAAAGGCATATAAGCTATTTTTTAGTTCAGAATCCTGGACAGCACTTGTTTATTGATCGGTTAAATTAATCCACCAATCACCAAGAACAACCCAGGTTGTTCACCAAAAATGGGCCGGCATCTAAACTTACATTCTTGCTTTTCAAATAAAGATACCAAGAGAATGTAGAAAATTTGATAATAGAAGTAAATTAGAAAGTTGCTTAAAATTGTATGCTCTATCTGAATCATGAAAGAACAAATTTGGGTTTAGTGTCTCTTTAATGTCAAATAAAAAAATTAGCATCTCGTTGGAAATGAATATCTGGCAGCAGCATATTGGTTAACCTTTTTCCATTTGGAGATCTATCCAGAAAATTAAGAAAAGGCCATACACGTCCAATGGTAGCTGCTTTTTTGAGTTTTAAGGTAGAAAATACAAATATTCAGGAAAATTAAACATACATTTATGTACAAAAACAATGCTCTAATTTGTCAGAACAATACATTATTGCACTATTTCTCGCATATATCTATGTGTTTAATCCATGCAAAGGGGTTAAACGCATATTTAAGTTCAGTACCAGAGAACAATGCACTACTAGGAGCTAGCTGAACACATCTGGTGAGCCAATGACAAGAGGCATATGTGTGTAGCCACCAATCATCAGCTTGCTCCCGGTAGTACATTGCTGTTCCTAAGTATATATGGATATGCTTTTCAATAAAGGATACCAAGAACACTAAGTATATTTGATAGTAGAAATAAATTAAAAAGTCTCTTAAAATTGCACCAGGTTTCATTTGCACTTTTTTTTGTACGCTTTTCATTTTAATATTTACAAGCGATTGCTAAAAATCATACGTTAAAAAATATTTTTAGCTAGTGAAAAAAAATGTCTGCAATTTGTTCTGCTCTAATTATACATTGTGTATTGTACTTTACCCTGAAATGAATAATAATAAAAAAAAGGTTGAAAAAAGTGACTATGGCTTTACAAATTATCCGTTTATGGCTTTAAAAAAGTAAGCACCATTTAGAGGCAAGTATAAAAACAGTGAGTAATTAGTACATTAACTATAAATAATCATAAAATGCTGATGTTTCAAGATTTCTCTAACGAACCTCGAAAAAAAAGGAAAAGTATGTCCCCCTATTTTTTTCAATTCACTGAAAAAGGCTGTAAAGTTAGAATGTTATATCCAGCCAAATTATGGGTGGATATTAAGGGAAACATTAACATATTAAATAATGTCCAAGAAGCTCAGGAATTGCTGGCAGCTATTTAAATCATTTTTTTTAAGGAACCAAGGTTCACCCTTATGGAAAATAGGGTTAATAAAATTTGTACTTTTTTGTTACCTGAGTGACCAAAGGTCAGCCAACATAGGATATTTGCTCGGTAGGGGTATGTTAGGATTTCTTGTTTTATGTTATGTGCAGTGTTTTTTTTTGTTTTTTTTTTTTTATTGCTCTATCTCTCTATGTGTCATTTAAGTATACAGAGTATCTTCAAATGGGTACACAGTTGAATATCCTGTCATTGAATGTCGGGGGAATTTCTTCCCCAATAAAACGCAAGCAAATAATAGCACAGTTGGGTAGACACGCCCACAACATTGCCATGATTCAGGAAACGTATCTTAAGGAGAGTGAATTAAGCAAGTTAAAGACTCAATGGTTTGGGGAAGTATTGGCCACACCTTGCACTAAAAGGAGCTGTGGTGTTGCTATTTTAATACACAAAAAATTAGAATATCAAGTATTAAAAGTGGAGCGTGATCCGAATAGTAGGTATATATTTGTTTACTTAACAATTGGTGGTAGACAATATATGATAGGTAATATATATGGGCCAAATGTGTTTTCTCCACAGTTCTGGGACACAATTAAAAGTAAGTTATACTTAATTGCTAGTGAATTAATTCTTGCTGGCGATTTCAACATGACATTATGTCCTAAGTTAGACAGATCCTCAACTAAAGAGAAGGTTAAGAATGAAAAAATTGCCCAGTATTTTAAAAAAATCACGCAATAATTTCCATCAAATGTCAATTGATAAAAGCTGAAAAGCGTGTAAATAATTTTTTCACATTTCCACATTTTATGTTAGAGAATACTAAATGTAATACTTGGTTGTCCGGTCAATGGAAAGATTTCCATCATAACAACAGAGAGTATTTACAATGATAATGCGATACATGATTTTGAAGAAGTGGAAGGATACTTCTCCGCCTAGTTTTACCAGTTTTATAAGTACCCTTCTACAACATATTACATTTGAGATTCAGAATATTAATTTATTAAATGATAATAAGACTCAGGAATTTTTGGATAAATGGTTACCATTGATCAGAGCTCAAATATTGGTGATTCAAAAACACTTATTATCTCCATTATTCAACACCAAACCATTTATATCAGCTGCCAAAACAGGGCTGTTTCCTCTTTCCTGGATACCAGCTTCATCAGTAACATAATAATTTGAAGACTGTGTTAAAGCAAGTAATCTTAGAGAGGGATGGAGTGATTTATTTATTATTTATGGTTATGTTGTTGTTTTTTTTTTTTGTTTTTTTTTTTGTTTGCTTGTTGTCTATTTTATGTTTCTGGGGGGATAAAAAAAATTGTATGGTTCACAGGCATGATAGTACCAAAAGATATTGGGGCCTATTTATCAAAGGTCTTGCGGACCTGATCCGACAGTCTGGATCAGGTCCGCAATACCTCGCTGAATGCGGAGAGCAATACGATCTCCGTATTCAGCATTACACCAGCAGCTCACAAGAGCTGCTGGTGCAACGCTGCCCCCTGCAGACTCGCGGCCAATCGGCCACCAGCAGGGAGGTGTCAATCAACCCGATCGCACTCGATCGGATTGATTTCCGGCGATTTCTGTCCGTCTCATCAGAGCAGACGGACGGGTATGGCGCAGCGGTCTTTAGACCGCTGCTTCATAGCTGGTGTTTCTGGCGAGTCTGAAGACTCGCCAGAAACACGGGCCCACAAGCTCCATTCGGAGCTTGATAAATGGACCCCATTGGGATAACATATACAGGAATTGCCCTGTACTTGTGTTGGAAACTTTGAAATCAGGGTAACCTTTCGAATTGAGATTAAGTATTGGAAGACATGTGGTTTACTCTTATTTTTCGGTGGTTTATGTATTTACTTATTGTTTCTGTATTAACATATCATAATTTGTCATCTGTTTTATGGACATGAAATGTGTGTAATTTTCTCTCTTATGTCTTGTGAACTGGTTTAATAAAATAATAATAATAAAAAAAAAACAGTGAGTAATTAAGCTAAATTCAGTGTCAAAGGGACCAGATACCAATATACTAAATCACCTGAAAGTGATACAGAATATCTGTAAAAAGCTGACTAGAAAATATCACATAAACATTTCTGTGTAGAAAAATATATTTTACCTCAAAATGTATTCAACTCACCGTAGTAAGTGCTCTGTGGCAGGTATCTTTGAGATGCCATCTGCATGGTGAAAGAAAAACAACAGCTAAACAACATCATCAGTGCTGAGTTCACTCTTTGCTTTACTTAGATCTTGTGGGATTTCTCCATAATCTTGTGAGATTTAATTCATTCTAAACTTCATTGCACAACAAGGGAAATAAAGTGACTGTGTCAGCACATGCCAGATTCACACTTACTTATAAGTCACAGGACTAGCATCCTGATTGGATGCCTAGAGTCCATTTACAATGTGATGTAGTTACTGAGGCCAGACTAGATGCAAATAAGTGGGTTTTTATTAAACTATATGTGTTATCGAAAGTGTTATTTTTGCCCACTTGACAGTGACTGACACAATCATGGCTGTCATGGTAACTAAATAGATCATTCAATAGCAGATATATAAGATTTAATTTTTGAAGTATATACATAATTAAACTGCTCATGATAAGTTTAATATTACAAACAAGTTGTATTCAATGCCACACAAGCTGGGTGGGCATAACCACAATCTAAATATAGCTACAATCAAAACCTTTTTTAATACAAGTATTCTACTTACCAACTAGCCATCACTCTGGCATTTCATTATTTTCAAATTTAGCATAAAGCCCAGATTGCCGCAAATTATAGTAGTCATGACAATAACCAGGTAAACCTGCACCTACACGTATGATATGAAGTTGGGCATCACATACCATTTGTACATTCAGAGAGTGAAAATGCTTTAGATTTTTTCTCCTTCCATTGGTGGTCTTAATGCTATATGTGTGTATGCTATAGCTCCCAATACATTTGGAATGCCAGCAATGCAGAAAAAAACACAGTTTAGCTGAATGCCATTCTGTTGGTATTTCAGGGTGGCAATCATGATGCTTAAATATTTTGTGCATGGTATCTAATACAGTCCGTAGGTGTCTGAAGAAAGTAGGTAAACTCACACCGACCACAACACTGGACACAGATTGGTATGACCTTATAGCCATGAAATGCAGAACAGCCAACAATTTCAACATGCCAGGGATAGCCCTTGTTCTGAAGGTGACTGGCTCCAAATAGTTCTGTACCGGATCAAATAGCATCATAATAATTGATTGCCTTGACAGTTGTAACCTCTCCAATATTTCACAGTCTTTTATAGCTTGAAGACCACAATGGGGCAAAAACAATCTTGGTACCCTTATGTGCTGTCTTTGTCAGATTACCTCTTCCCTTTAGCTGTAAAGAAAGGAGTCTATGAAGAAGAGTCGCTGCCACTGTTAATATCAATACTTCCATTCCCAAGCACATATATATTAAACTAATAATTTATTTCTTATGTCCCAGCTTATATCCATTCCGACTTCCAGACTGTCTATAGTGTTCCCTGGTATTGGAATGCAGACATGTTTAGAATACACTTTCTTTATACATCTATAAACTTGTAACTATTGGCTCTTGGGAGACTTCATTTTAGCAGGTGCCATATACATATTTGTTATCCGGGAGAATTTGTACACGCGACTTTCAGACAAGACACTGATCATTTTGAGAACTTAATGGGGTTTGGCTTAGTGCAGGCGGAAAATATGTACAAATCGTTCAGACATGATTACACATCGTAATTGAATTTGGGAGGAAGAAAAAAAAAACATTGTTTTTAATAGGTTACATACCATGATAAATCAGAAAGCTGAATTACACATGTATTTTGACGCACGGACAGATGCAGATTATGGGTTGAAGTCTCGATAAATAGAGGCCTTAGGCTCTGACACCTCTAAAGAAGTCTTTATTATCCCTATGACCACATACATCTATCATAAGAAATCATAATTAGAAGAGTGGAGTCATATCATTGATTTAAGTGGTTTTATTAAATCCCTGTTGTTATATAAGCATTATATTAATAGCAATCACATGGCAGTAACCACCAGCCTTATTTTGTTGTTGGCATCGGGTCTCAATGATATTTGTAAATGTATATTTGTACATTTATGTACATTTATATTTTGGGGGTAACCAAACAGATCTATATTGGATTATATTGTTGTTATTTTATTTGTTTTTTATTTTTTCATTATGTAAGTGTGGTTTGGTGGAGTAAGAAAATGCATATGGTGTGTGAATACATTGCCAAATTAATTGTACTACTCTGAAATAATAATAATAAAAAAAAATCTAATTCTAAGGTATAAATTCTCAGAAAATAATTTTTTGCATTTTTTTATATCTATAAATTAGAGATATTTTCTGAAAAGAATGATCTGCTGAAAACATATGATTTATATGGGAGAACCACAGAAAAAGAAAAGGAATTTATGTTAAAGGAACATTAAAATATGTATTATGCATCGTATATACTTGCAAATAAGCACTGTGCTGCAAATCCTCTGCATAGAAAATGATTGTTGCATGGTTTGCAGCTCAAGCTCTGGAGCATGTTTATCATATCTTCCTTTGCTGTGACCAATTAAATGAGTTCTTGCTATGATCAAGCAATCACTGTGTAGAATGCTATTTGATCCCCACAATTCTTTCCAATAAGCAGTCTCTCGTCTGCTGTTTGTTGCATGTTGATGTCAAATATAGCTGCATAGATTCAGCACCCACTCCCTTGTATCATTCTAATCTTTGTGCGATTTAAATCAACAGGTAATATACAGCTGTTCATGTGATGAGTTACATGTACATGAATTATGAATAAGTCATGTGATTTATTTTGCACACAATTAATTGCATAGATTTGTGTTGTAGCCATGGAAGTGGTGTCTCCCACAAAACCCATCACCTGTTTTAAAGGGACATGAAACCCAAATTTCTTCTTTCATGATTTAGATAAAGAATACAATTTTAAACAACATTCCAATTTACTTCTATTATCTAATTTGCCTAATTCTTTAGGTATCCTTTGTTGAAGAAATAGCAATACAGATGGATGAGCCAATAACATGAGGCTTCTATGTGCAGCCACCAATCAGCAGCTACTTAGCCTATTTAGATATGCTTTTCAACATAGGATATCAAGTGAATGAAGCAAATAAGATAATAGAAATAAATTGGAAAGTTGTTTTAAATTGCATGCTCTATTTGCATCATGAAAGAAAACAATGTGGGTTTCATGTCCCTTTTAAGGACCAGTAAATACAGTAGATTTGCATAATCAACAAATACATGATAAAAAGACAATGCAATATCACTTAGTATGAACTTCAAATGAGTAGTAGATGTTTTTCTATTTCTACGGCTCCTGTATCATGTGACAGCCATCAGCCAATCACAAATGCATATACGTTTATTCTGTGAATTGTTGCACATGCTCAGTAAAAGCTGGTGACTCAAAAAGTGTAAATATAAAAAGACTGTACACTTTTTTCATAATGGAAGTAAGTTGTTTAAAATTGTATGCTCTATCTGAATCATGAAAGTTTAATTTTGACTTGAGTGTCTATTTAAGTGTGTCTCAGAAATGTGTGATGTGATGCGTAATGTAGTTTGGTGGAAAATCATAACATGCACTGAAATATTGAAAACACTTATTAAAATGATTGACATACTTTGTTTTCTTAGTTTACCACGTTTTGCCATTATAAAATACATTTTTTGAGGGAAATGATGTATTGTCTGCTGAAATGCAGGTTGTGCCTATGTGCAGTACAGGTATTTGCATGTTCCATAGGAAGGATACAATTGCACAAGCTGGAATGAAGCAGAGAGGGAGACAAGAGAAGGTGGAAGAGTGGGAGGAAAGGAGAGATGGAGAGGAAGAGATTATAAACAAGAGTTAGTGGGCGACTTGCTATAACATTTTACAGCCATATCAATAGGTGGCTTTCTTGTCCTGCCTTTTTTCTTCACAATGTGGGTATCTCTTGCTCCCTTCCCCATCTAAATTTTATTATGAGACTTTCATATTTATGGTTGATAAACTAAGTGTTTTGTTCGGACTGTAGCTTTGCTTGCACCTTAAATTGTACCACTGCAGCAAGCACAAAAGCCTCTTATTGTATGTGTTGTAACATTAGGACGTTACTATTGATAAACAATACAGTGTAGCACAGTTGCTGAACGTATAGGTTTTACGAGGTGGGATGAAACATATTTTAAGTATGTCAGATTGCTGAAACTTGACTGAGTAGACCTTCCTCTTCATCCTTTAGCACTCACATCTGTAGAAGAGTTCTATGACTGTGTACGTTTTTGTATAGCTGAGAGCCTGTGTGTGGATATAGGAGCTTTGTTGTGTTGATTTGAGTGCTCTCTAAGCTGTGACATGTGCAGTTTGTGAAGCATTGTGTGTACTGTGACATGTGCAGTTTGTGAAGCATTGTGTGTACTGTGACAAAAGCAGTTTGTGAAGCATTGTGTGTACTGTGACAAAAGCAGTTAGTGAAGCATTGTGTGTACTGTGACATGTGCAGTTTGTGAAGCATTGTGTGTACTGTGACATGTGCAGTTTGTGAAGCATTGTGTGTACTGTGACATGTGCAGTTTGTGAAGCATTGTGTGTACTGTGACATGTGCAGTTTGTGAAGCATTGTGTGTACTGTGACATGTGCAGTTTGTGAAGCATTGTGTGTACTGTGACATGTGCAGTTTGTGAAGCATTGTGTGTACTGTGACAAAAGCAGTTAGTGAAGCATTGTGTGTACTGTGACATGTGCAGTTTGTGAAGCATTGTGTGTAATGTGACATGTGCAGTTTGTGAAGCATTGTGTGTAATGTGACATGTGCAGTTTGTGAAGCATTGTGTGTACCGTGACATGTGCAGTTTGTGAAGCATTGTGTGTAATGTGACATGTGCAGTTTGTGAAGCATTGTGTGTACTGTGACATGTGCAGTTTGTGAAGCATTGTGTGTAATGTGACATGTGCAGTTTGTGAAGCATTGTGTGTACTGTGACAAAAGCAGTTTGTGAAGCATTGTGTGTACTGTGACATGTGCAGTTTGTGAAGCATTGTGTGTACTGTGACAAAAGCAGGTTGTGAAGCATTGTGTGTACTGTGACATGTGCAGTTTGTGAAGCATTGTGTGTACTGTGACAAAAGCAGTTTGTGAAGCATTGTGTGTACTGTGACAAAAGCAGTTTGTGAAGCATTGTGTGTACTGTGACATGTGCAGTTTGTGAAGCATTGTGTGTACTGTGACATGTGCAGTTTGTGAAGCATTGTGTGTACTGTGACATGTGCAGTTTGTGAAGCATTGTGTGTAATGTGACATGTGCAGTTTGTGAAGCATTGTGTGTACTGTGACAAAAGCAGTTTGTGAAGCATTGTGTGTACTGTGACATGTGCAGTTTGTGAAGCATTGTGTGTACTGTGACATGTGCAGTTTGTGAAGCATTGTGTGTACTGTGACATGTGCAGTTTGTGAAGCATTGTGTGTACTGTGACAAAAGCAGGTTGTGAAGCATTGTGTGTACTGTGACATGGGCAGTTTGTGAAGCATTGTGTGTACTGTGACATGTGCAGTTTGTGAAGCATTGTGTGTACTGTGACATGTGCAGTTTGTGAAGCATTGTGTGTAATGTGACATGTGCAGTTTGTGAAGCATTGTGTGTACCGTGACATGTGCAGTTTGTGAAGCATTGTGTGTACTGTGACATGTGCAGTTTGTGAAGCATTGTGTGTAATGTGACATGTGCAGTTTGTGAAGCATTGTGTGTACTGTGACATGTGCAGTTTGTGAAGCATTGTGTGTAATGTGACATGTGCAGTTTGTGAAGCATTGTGTGTACTGTGACAAAAGCAGTTTGTGAAGCATTGTGTGTACTGTGACATGTGCAGTTTGTGAAGCATTGTGTGTACTGTGACAAAAGCAGGTTGTGAAACATTGTGTGTACTGTGACATGTGCAGTTTGTGAAGCATTGTGTGTACTGTGACAAAAGCAGTTTGTGAAGCATTGTGTGTACTGTGACATGTGCAGTTTGTGAAGCATTGTGTGTACTGTGACATGTGCAGTTTGTGAAGCATTGTGTGTACTGTGACAAAAGCAGTTTGTGAAGCATTGTGTGTACTGTGACATGTGCAGTTTGTGAAGCATTGTGTGTACTGTGACATGTGCAGTTTGTGAAGCATTGTGTGTAATGTGACATGTGCAGTTTGTGAAGCATTGTGTGTACTGTGACAAAAGCAGTTTGTGAAGCATTGTGTGTACTGTGACAAAAGCAGTTTGTGAAGCATTGTGTGTACTGTGACATGTGCAGTTTGTGAAGCATTGTGTGTACTGTGACATGTGCAGTTTGTGAAGCATTGTGTGTACTGTGACAAAAGCAGGTTGTGAAGCATTGTGTGTACTGTGACATGTGCAGTTTGTGAAGCATTGTGTGTACTGTGACATGTGCAGTTTGTGAAGCATTGTGTGTACTGTGACATGTGCAGTTTGTGAAGCATTGTGTGTACTGTGCCAATAGCAGGTTGTGAAGCATTGTGTGTACTGTGACATGTGCAGTTTGTGAAGCATTGTGTGTACTGTGACATGTGCAGTTTGTGAAGCATTGTGTGTACTGTGACATGTGCAGTTTGTGAAGCATTGTGTGTACTGTGACATGTGCAGTTTGTGAAGCATTGTGTGTACTGTGACATGTGCAGTTTGTGAAGCATTGTGTGTACTGTGACATGTGCAGTTTGTGAAGCATTGTGTGTACTGTGACATGTGCAGTTTGTGAAGCATTGTGTGTACTGTGATATGTGCAGTTTGTGAAGCATTGTGTGTACTGTGATATGTGCAGTTTGTGAAGCATTGTGTGTACGGTGACAAAAGCAGTTAGTGAAGCATTGTGTGTACTGTGACATGTGCAGTTTGTGAAGCATTGTGTGTACTGTGACATGTGCAGTTAGTGAAGCATTGTGTGTACTGTGACATGTGCAGTTTGTGAAGCATTGTGTGTACTGTGACATGTGCAGTTTGTGAAGCATTGTGTGTACTGTGACATGTGCAGTTTGTGAAGCATTGTGTGTACTGTGACATGTGCAGTTTGTGAAGCATTGAGTGTACTGTGACATGTGCAGTTTGTGAAGCATTGTGTGTACTGTGACATGTGCAGTTTGTGAAGCATTGTGTGTACTGTGACATGTGCAGTTTGTGAAGCATTGTGTGTACTGTGACATGTGCAGTTTGTGAAGCATTGTGTGTACTGTGACAAAAGCAGTTAGTGAAGCATTGTGTGTACTGTGACATGTGCAGTTTGTGAAGCATTGTGTGTACTGTGACAAAAGCAGTTTGTGAAGCATTGTGTGTACTGTGACATGTGCAGTTTGTGAAGCATTGTGTGTACTGTGACATGTGCAGTTTGTGAAGCATTGTGTGTACTGTGACATGTGCAGTTTGTGAAGCATTGTGTGTACTGTGCCAAAAGCAGGTTGTGAAGCATTGTGTGTACTGTGACATGTGCAGTTTGTGAAGCATTGTGTGTACTGTGACATGTGCAGTTTGTGAAGCATTGTGTGTACTGTGACATGTGCAGTTTGTGAAGCATTGTGTGTACTGTGACATGTGCAGTTTGTGAAGCATTGTGTGTACTGTGACATGTGCAGTTTGTGAAGCATTGTGTGTACTGTGACATGTGCAGTTTGTGAAGCATTGTGTGTACTGTGACATGTGCAGTTTGTGAAGCATTGTGTGTACTGTGACAAAAGCAGTTTGTGAAGCATTGTGTGTACTGTGACATGTGCAGTTTGTGAAGCATTGTGTGTACTGTGACATGTGCAGTTTGTGAAGCATTGTGTGTACTGTGACATGTGCAGTTTGTGAAGCATTGTGTGTACTGTGACATGTGCAGTTTGTGAAGCATTGTGTGTAATGTGACATGTGCAGTTTGTGAAGCATTGTGTGTACTGTGACATGTGCAGTTTGTGAAGCATTGTGTGTACTGTGACATGTGCAGTTAGTGAAGCATTGTGTGTACTGTGACATGTACAGTTTGTGAAGCATTGTGTGTGCTGTGACATGTGCAGTTTGTGAAGCATTGTGTGTACTGTGACATGTGCAGTTTGTGAAGCATTGTGTGTACTGTGACATGTGCAGTTTGTGAAGCATTGTGTGTACTGTGACATGTGCAGTTTGTGAAGCATTGTGTGTACTGTGACATGTGCAGTTTGTGAAGCATTGTGTGTACTGTGACATGTGCAGTTTGTGAAGCATTGTGTGTACTGTGATATGTGCAGTTTGTGAAGCATTGTGTGTACTGTGACAAAAGCAGTTTGTGAAGCATTGTGTGTACTGTGACATGTGCAGTTTGTGAAGCATTGTGTGTACTGTGACATGTGCAGTTTGTGAAGCATTGTGTGTACTGTGACAAGCTGCTCCTGCTGCTGTGCATTTGTCCTGGGTTTTTTGCAGGTGCACCGCGAACGTAAACATTCAATATATTTGTTTATTTATTACATAATTTAGTGTTTCTCTGTTCAGATTCTAATTCTCTGCCTGGTCAGGTCAGTTGCTCTCTCACTGACTCACCTGCACTCAGGTAGGGAAATCCTTAGAATTCAGTCAGTTGGACATATTTGTACTGGAGTTGAGAAGCTCTGATATAAAGTGTGCCATAGGGAAAGTACCAGGTAAAGGGTGCATCACTGTGAAAAAATGTTTCACAGACACGTGTCAGATATAGGGCACAGTGAAATATCACAAGGAAAATATGTCATAATGAAACGTGCCAGGGAAAATGTTCTATAAACAAGTATCCCACAATGAAGTGAGCCTGATAAGTTGTGTATGTGATAAAGTTCGTTGCAGAAATGTGGTCCTTTTCTAGTGTAAGTGCTGTTGAATGTGTTTTATTTCTGTAAGTTGCTTTCTGTATTTGTTATGTAATATGTACAGAGTTACAGCAGAAGGGTCATTAGAGTCCATGTTGATTGTATAAAGCAGAATTGCAAATGTTATTTCTAAAGGCGTTTTGCTTTTGAAGGATTTAAATGGTACAAAGAGTCTCTTGAACAAATGTAAGAGGAATGGATGTTGCAGACATAATGTCTAAAGATAGAATAAAATGAATGCATGCTTTGGTAAAATTGGAAGCAGACGATATGAGATTTATATAATTTACCTGCTTGTTAAGTTGGATGAGCGGTTTAGATAATCAGTAATACTCTCACACACAATAGCCAGTCTTTTGCAAGTTTTATTTTCATACTTAAAGGGATACTAAACCCGCATTTTTTCTTTCTTGATTCAGAAAGATCATGCAATTTTAAGCAACTTTAATTTAATCCTATTATCCTCAATTTTTCTTCGTCTTCTTGGTATCTTTATTTGAAAAGCAGGGATGAAAGATTAGGAGCCAGACCATTTTTGGTTCAGAAGCTTGGATAGCGCTTGTTGATTGGTGACTCCATTTAGCCACCAATCAGCAAGCGCTACCCAGGTGCTGAACCTAAAATGTGCTGTCTCTTAAGCTTACATTCCTGCTTTTCAAATAGAGATACCAAGAGAACGAAGAAAAATTAATAATAGGAGTAAATTAGAAAGTTGATTAAAATTGTATGCTCTATCTGAATCATGAAAGAAATCCCTTTAAAAGCTGTTTATCTTGTTTATTATGTTTTGGATATGAAGGAAAGACACCTCAATTACAATATATTGCTTAAAATTCTTCAGATTTGTTTCTCCATTGTATCATATTTCCTAAATATAGTTCTTAGTTCAAACTAGTTTTAAGGGACATAATACTCATGTGCTAAATTACTTGAAACTGTTGCAGTATAACTGTAAAAAGCTGACAGGAAAATATCACCTGGGCATCTCTATGTAAAAAAAGAAGATATTTTACCTCACAATTTCCTCAGCTCAGCAGAGTAAGTTCTGGGTAAAAAGTTATAATTCAGCTGCTGCCCAGCTGCAGGTAAAAAGATAAAAAAAAAATGAAGAAATGAACAGCAGCCAATCAGCATCAACAGTGCTGAGGTCATGAACTCTTTTACTGTGATTTCACTTAACTCTCATGAGATTTCATAGTAAACTTCCTTAAACTGAATAGGGAAATAAGATGAGTGTGCACGTAAGCTCACTCCCTTAGCTGTCCCGGGACAGACATACTGATTTGCTGCTTAGAAGTCCTTTACAATGGGATGTGGCTACTGAGGAATTTTTGAGGTAAAATATCTTTCTTTTTTACATTTTGATGTTCAGGTGATATTTTTCTAGTCAGCTTTTTACAGCTATGCTGCATCACTTTCAAGTATTTCAACATTTGGGTATAATGGCCCTTTAATTATTAACATAATTATAATATATTAACTGAGTCTTTGGGGTGTCAAATCCAGAAAAAAGAAAATTAGGATTATCATATAATTTTAAAAATTGTATCAGTGTCCCAGAGGAAATAAAAAAGGGAAAACAGACATTTGATGATCTGTCCCCAAAACCTTACTACAGACTCTTCCCAATCCCACCCTAGGCCACTATCATTACCCAACATGCATTTCACTGTTAGTATCAAAGAGGTTTCACCCCTTTGTATTTGCAGCACATATAGATCAGTGAATTTGCTCCCTTGGCTGCCAGTAAAACACAGAAGAATCTAACTCATTAGTGTCATTTTTAAAAAAAAAAAAAACATAACGATCAGTTATATTCCCATTGCTGTAAGTAACACAGAATTATAATTTATCCACATTGTGCAAGTAGCACCTTTTGGCAATCAGTAACACACAAATTGAATTAGATTAAGTGCACACTGAAATGTACAGACACTAAACCTTTCCATAGTCATGTCATTTATTATGCCATTTATGTCTTATGTTTGTCACTGATGACGTTAATTAAAAAGCCAAATGGAGTGTGTATTTCGTGCCCTTTGTACATCTGCATAACCGCAATAATGCAAAATCTCCTGATTTTTTTGTTTGGCTGATAATAAAAGGGGCAATACTCTTTAAAAAAAAAGGAAGTTTGTGTTTGTGAATAACTGATCCCTAGGGATAGATTGCCCTTTGGCTCATACAAAAATCTCCCCTAGCAATGTTGGGAGTAAAACACCCCAAAACATCAACATAAAGTTCTATTCAGCTTAGCATAATCAGAAAATGCAATATATTATAAAATGCATTATTTTAGGTGTATTAAAGAAACCAATGAATTTAAAGGGATATGAATCCCAAGGCATTTCTTTCATGATTCAGATAGAGCATGAATTTAAACAACTTTCTATTTTACTTCTATTTTTAAATTTTCTTCATTCTATTGGTATCTTTTGTTAAAAATCAGGGATGTATACTTTGGAGCCGTCCAGCAATGTGTTTGTACAACCCCAGCAATTATTGCAAAGTGCATTAAAAAGAGGTTGTTTTAACAATTGTAATGCGGTGAGTAAACTGCTTGGAAAGCTGCAGTGGCAGTAGGAACATAGGATGCTTGGTAAATAAAACAGACTAGTCAGAGTGAATGTTAAAGTTAATACAAGCCTGGAGTGAGGGAAGGCTGCTGGATTTGAGAAGCCATAAACCTGCTGAGGTCAGGGATCAAGCAGAAGTCAGTGAATTCAGCAGAGTGTGCTTGATAATCACTGGCTTATTGTCAAACCACAGAGCTGACTGGTAATACATACATATATAGTCTAACTGATTAGCCAGCAAAAACACAATTTATGCTTACCTGATAAATTTATTTCTCTTGTTGTGTATCCAGTCCACGGATCATCCATTACTTGTGGGATATTCTCATTCCCAACAGGAAGTTGCAAGAGGACACCCACAGCAGAGCTGTAATATAGCTCCTCCCCTAACTGTCATAGCCAGTCATTCGACCGAAAACAAGCCGAGAAAGGAGGAACCATAGGGTGTAGTGGTTACTGTAGTTTAAATTTAAAAATTACCTGCCTTAAAATGACAGGGCGGGCCGTGGACTGGATACACAACAAGAGAAATAAATTTATCAGGTAAGCATAAATTGTGTTTTCTCTTGTAAGGTGTATCCAGTCCACGGATCATCCATTACTTGTGGGATACCAATACCAAAGCTAAAGTACACGGATGAAGGGAGGGACAAGGCAGGAACTTAAATGGAAGGAACCACTGCCTGTAAAACCTTTCTCCCAAATATAGCCTCCGAAGAAGCAAAAGTATCAAATTTGTAAAATTTTCAAAAAGTATGAAGCGAAGACCAAGTCGCCGCCTTGCAAATCTGTTCAACAGAAGCCTCATTTTTAAATGCCCAAGTGGAAGCCACAGCTCTAGTGGAATGAGCTGTAATCCTTTCAGGAGGCTGCTGTTCAGCAGTCTCATAGGCTAAGCGGATTAAGCTTCTTAGCCAAAAAGAAAAAGAGGTTGCCAAAGCCTTTTGACCTCTCCTCTGTCCAGAGTAGACAACAAACAAAGCAGATGTTTGACGAAAATCTTTAGTAGCTTGTAAGTAAAACTTTAAAGCACAGACCACGTCCAGATTGTGTAACACAAGGATGGAACCACAATCTCTTGATTGATATTCTTGTTAGATACCACCTTAGGTAAGAACCCAGGTTTGGTACGCAGGACTACCTTATCCGTATGAAAAATCAGATAAGGAGAATCACATTGTAAGGCAGATAGCTCAGAGACTCTACGAGCCGAGGAAATAGCTACCAAAAAAAAAAAAAAAAAAAGAACTTTCCAAGATAAAAGTTTGATATCTATGGAATGAAGAGGTTCAAACGGAACTCCTTGAAGAACCTGAAGAACCAAGTTTAAGCTCCATGGTGGAGCAACAGGTTTAAACACAGGCTTGATTCAAACTAAAGCCTGACAAAATGCCTGAACGTCTGGAACATCTGCCAGACGCTAGTGCAAAAGAATAGACAGAGCAAAAATCTGTCCCTTTAAGAAACTAGCTGACAATCCTTTTTCCAAACCTTCTTGGAGAAAAGATAAAATCCTAGGAATCCTGACCTTACTCCATGAGTAACCCTTGGATTCACACCAATAAAGATATCTATGCCATACCTTATGGTACATTTTCCTGGTGACAGGCTTTCGTGCCTGTATTAAGGTATCAATAACTGACTCGGAGAAGCCACGCTTTGATAAAATCAAGCATTCAATCTCCAGGCAGTCAGTCTCAGAGAAATTAGATTTGGATGGTTGAAAGGACCCTTAAGTAGAAGGTCCTGTCTCAGAGGCAGAGACCATGGTGGAAAGGATGACATGTCCACTAGATCTGCATACCAGGTCCTGCGTGGCCACGCAGGTGCTATCAGAATCACAGATGCTCTCTCCTGCTTGATCTTGGCAATCAGTCGAGGGAGCAGAGGAAACGGTGGAAACACATAAGCCAGGTTGAAAGACCAGGGCGCTGCTAGAGTATCTATCAGTGTCGCCTTGGGATCCCTGGACCTGGATCCGTAACACGGAAGCTTGGCGTTCTGGCGAGACGCCATGAGATCCAGTTCTGGTTTGCCCCAACGGAGAATCAGTTGTGCAAATGCCTCCGGATGGAGTTCCCACTCTCCCGGATGAAAAGTCTGACGACTTAGAAAATCCGCCTCCCAGTGCTCTACACTTGGGATATGGATAGCTGATAGGTGGCAAGAGTGAATCTCTGCCCAGTGAATTATTTTTGAAACTTCTAACATCTCTAGGGAACTTCTTGTTCCCCCTCGATGGTTGATGTAAGCTACAGTCGTGATGTTGACCGACTGAAATCTGATGTACCTCAGAGTTGCTAACTGAGGCCAAACCTGAAGAGCCTTGAATATCGCTCTTAGTTCCAGAATATTTATTGGAAGGAGAGACTCTCCTGAGTCCACGATCCCTGAGCCTTCAGGGAGTTCCAGACTGCACCCCAACCTAGAAGGCTGGCATTTGTTGTTACAATAGTCCAATCTGGCCTGCGAAGGTCATACCTTTGGACAGATGGACCCGAGATAGCCACCAGGGAAGAGGATCCCTGGTTTCTTGGTCCAGATTCAGTTGAGGGGCCAAATCTGTGTAATCCCCGCTCCACTGACTGAGCCTGCATAGTTGCAGCGGTCTGAGATGTAAGCGTGCAAAATGCACTATGTCCATTGCCGCTACCATTAAGCCGATTACTTCCATACACTGAGCCACCAAAGGACGCGGAATGGAATGAAGAACCCAACAGGAATTTAGAAGCTTTGATAACCTGGACTCCATGTCAAGGTAAATTTTCATTTCTACAGAATCTATCAGAGTCCCTAGAAAGGAAACTCTTGTGAGTGGGGATAGAGAACACTTTTCCTCGTTCACTTTCCACCCATGCGACCTCAGAAATGCCAGTACTATGTCCGTATGAGACTTGGCAATTTGGAAGTTTGACGCCTGTATCAGGATGTCGTCTAAATAATGGGCTACTGCTATGCCCCGCGGCCTTAGGACTGCCAAAAGCGACCCTAGAACCTTTGTAAAGATTCTTGGGGCTGTAGCTAATCCAAAGGGAAGAGCTACAACTAGTAATGCCTGTCTTGAAAGGCAAACCTGAGAAACCGATGATGATCTTTGTGTATCGGAATGTGAAGATAAGCATCCTTTAGATCCACTGTAGTCATATATTGACCCTCCTGTATCAGTGGTAGGATGGTACGAATAGTTTCCATCTTGAACGACGGAACTTGAGGAATTTGTTTAAGATCTTTAGATCCAAAATCGGTCTGAAGGTTCCCTCTTTTTTGGGAACCACAAACAGAGTTGAGTAAAAACCCTGTTCCTGTTTCTCCTTTGGAACTGGATGGATCACTCCCATAACTAGGAGGTCTCGTACACAGTGTAAGAATGCCTCATTCTTTATCTGGTTTGCAGATAATTGTGAAAGGTGAAATCTCCCTTTTGGTGGGGAAGCTTTGGAGTCCAGAAGATATCCCTGGGATATAATTTCCAATGCCCAGGGATCCTGAACATCTCTTGCCCACGCCTGGGCGAAGAGTGAAAGTCTGCCCCCTACTAGATCCGTTACCGGATAGGGGGTCGTTCCTTCATGCTGTCTTAGAGGCAGCAGCAGGCTTTTTGACCTGCTTACCTTTTTTCCCGATCTGGTTTGGTCACCATACCATCTTGGATTGAGCAAAAGTTCCCTCTTGTTTATTATTAGAGGAAGTTGATGCCGCACCTGCCTTGAAGTTTCGAAAGGCACGAAAATTAGACTGTTTGGCCCTAGATTTGGACCTGTCCTGAGGAAGGGCACAACCTTTTCCTCCCGTGATATCAGCAATAATCTCCTTCAAACCAGGCCCGAATAGGGTCTGCTCCTTGAAGGGAATGTTAAGTAGCTTAGATTTTAAAGTCACGTCAGCTGACCATGATTTAAGCCATAGCGCTCTGCGCGCTTGTATAGCAAAACCAGAATTCTTCTTAGCCGTTAGTTTATTCAAATGAACAATGGCATCAGAAATAAAATAATTGGCTAGCTTAAGTGCTCTAAGTTTGCCAAGTATGTCATCCAATGGAGTCTCTACCTGTAAAGCCTCTTCCAGAGACTCAACCCAGTACTCCGCAGCAGCAGTGACAGGGGCAATGCATGCAATGGGCTGTAGGATAAAACCTTGTTGAATAAATATTTTCTTAAGGTAACCTTCTAATTTTTTATCCATTGGCTCTAAAAAAGCACAACTGTCCTCGACAGGGATAGTAGTACGCTTTGCTAGAGTAGAAACTGCTCCCTCCACCTTAGGGACTGTCTGCCATAAGTCCCGTGTGGTGGCGTCTATTGGAAAACATTTTTCTAAAAATAGGAGGGGAAGAGAACGGCACACCTGGTCTATCCCATTCCTTATTAATAATTTCTGTAAACCTTTTAGGTATTGGAAAAACATCAGTACACACCGGCACTGCAAAGCATTTATCCAGTCTACAAAATTTCTCTGGCACTGCAATGGTATCACAGTCATTCAGAGCAGCTAAAACCTCCCTAAGTAACACGCGGAGGTGTTCAAGCTTAAATTTAAATGTAGAAATATTAGAATCAGGTATCTTTCCTGAGTCATTAACATCACCCACTGACTGAAGCTCTCCTTCCTCAGCTTCTGCATATTGTGAGGCAGTATCAGACATGGTTCTTAAAGCGTCAGTATGCTCTGCATTTTGTCTCACCCCAGAGCTATCTCGCTAACCTCTAAGTTCAGGTAGTCTGGCTAATACCGCTGACAGTGTATTATCCATGACTGCCGCCATGTCTTGTAAAGTAAACGCTATGGGCGCCCTAGATGTACTTGGCGCCATTTGAGCGGGAGTCCCTTGGGCGGGAGTCAAAGGGTCTGACACGTGGGGAGAGTTAGTCGGCATAACTTTCCCCTCGTCAGATTCCTCTGGTGATAATTTTTTTAAAAACAGAATATGATCTTTATTGCATAAAATGAAATCAGTACATTTGGTACACATTCTAAGAGGGGGTTCCACCATGGCTTTTAAACATAATGAACAAGGAGTTTCTTCTATGTCATACATGTTTATACAGACTAGCAATGAGACTAGCAAGCTTGGAAAACACTTTAAATCAAGTTAACAAGCAAATATAAAAAACGGTACTGTGCCTTTAAGAGAAACAAATTTTGTCAGAATTTGAAAAACAGTGAAAAAATGCAGTAAATCAAACGAAATTTTTACAGTGTAGGTAATAGACTAGCAGAGCATTGCATCCACTTGCAAATGGATGATTAACCCCTTAGTTCAAAAAACGGATCAAAAAAACAAAATAGACTTTTTTTTTTTTTTTTTTTTTCAGTCACAACCAACTGCCACAGCAAGCTGTGGTCCTACCTTCCCCAATAAACGACTTTGGAAAGCCTTTGAGCCATTTAGAGATGTCCTATAGCATACAGGGGACTCCTGAGGGAAGCTGGATGTCACAGTTTGTAATTTTAACTGCACCAACTCTAACTTTTATACTATAACAGTGGAAAGCCTCAGTAAAAACTGTTTCTAGTCAAAATTTAAGCCAGCCATGTGGAAAAAACTAGGCCCCAATAAAGTTTTATCACCAATGCATATATAAAAACGATTAAACATGCCAGCAAACGTTTTATATTGCAATATCATAAGGGTATTACCCCTGGGAGTAAGCATGATACCAGTCGTTATTAAATCACTGTATTCAGGCTTAACTTACATTAATCCGGTATCAGCAGCATTTTCTAGTGTTTACCATCTCTAGAAAAAATTATAACTGCACATACCTGATAGCAGAATAAACTGCACGCCATTCTCTCGCTGAAGTTACCTCATCTGTGTAATCCCCTCATACATATGTGAGAATAGCAATGGATCTTAGTTACAACCTGCTAAAATCATAGAAACCTCAGGCAGATTCTTCTTCTATTTACTGCCTGAGATAAAATAGCACAACTCCGGTACTATTTAAAAATAACAAACTTTTGATTGAAGAAAATAAACTAACTATATTTAACCACTCTCTCCTACAACATCCTAGCTTGTTGAGAGTTGCAAGAGAATGACTGGGTATGACAGTTAGGGGAGGAGCTATATTACAGCTCTGCTGTGGGTGTCCTCTTGCAACTCCCTGTTGGGAATGAGAATATCCCACAAGTAATGGATGATCCGTGGACTGGATACACCTTACAAGAGAAATGCAGCTGACATTAATCAATCAGGCTGAGCATGCGCAGAACAGAGCTGACTGGCAATACATACATAATAGTCTAACTGATTAGCCAGCAAAATGCAGCTGACATTAATAATCAGGCTGAGCATGCGCAGAACAGAGCTGACTGGCAATACATACATATATAGTCTAACTGATTAGCCAGCAAAAAGCAGCTGACATTAATCAATCAGGCTGAGCATGCGCAGAACAGAGCTGACTGGCAATACATACATATGTAGTCTAGCTGATTAGCCAGCAAAATGCAGCTGACATTAATAATCAGGCTGAGCATGCGCAGAACAGAGCTGACTGGCAATACATACATAATAGTCTAACTGATTAGCCAGAAAAATGCAGCTGACATTAATAATCAGGCTGAGCATGCGCAGAACAGAGCTGACTGGCAATACATACATATATAGTCTAACTGATTAGCCAGCAAAATGCAGCTGACATTAATCAATCAGGCTGAGCATGCGCAGAACAGAGCTGACTGGCAATACATACATATATAGTCTAACTGATTAGCCAGCAAAATGCAGCTGACATTAATCAATCAGGCTGAGCATGCGCAGAATAGAGTGACTGGCAGTACATACATATATAGTCTAACTGATTAGCCAGCAAAATGCAGCTGACATTAATCAATCAGGCTGAGCATGCGCAGAACAGAGCTGACTGGCAATACATACATACATATATAGTCTAACTGATTAGCCAGCAAAATGCAGCTGACATTAATCAATCAGGCTGAGCATGCGCAGAACAGAGCTGACTGGCAATACATACATAATAGTCTAACTGATTAGCCAGCAAAATGCAGCTGACATTAATAATCAGGCTGAGCATGCGCAGAACAGAGCTGACTGGCAATACATACATATATAGTCTAACTGATTAGCCAGCAAAAAGCAGCTGACATTAATCAATCAGGCTGAGCATGCGCAGAACAGAGCTGACTGGCAATACATACATATATAGTCTAGCTGATTAGCCAGCAAAATGCAGCTGACATTAATAATCAGGCTGAGCATGCGCAGAACAGAGCTGACTGGCAATACATACATAATAGTCTAACTGATTAGCCAGAAAAATGCAGCTGACATTAATAATCAGGCTGAGCATGCACAGAACAGAGCTGACTGGCAATACATACATATATAGTCTAACTGATTAGCCAGCAAAATGCAGCTGACATTAATCAATCAGGCTGAGCATGCGCAGAACAGAGCTGACTGGCAATACATACATATATAGTCTAACTGATTAGCCAGCAAAATGCAGCTGACATTAATCAATCAGGCTGAGCATGCGCAGAACAGAGCTGACTGGCAATACATACATACATATATAGTCTAACTGATTAGCCAGCAAAATGCAGCTGACATTAATCAATCAGGCTGAGCATGCGCAGAACAGAGCTGACTGGCAATACATACATATATAGTCTAGCTGATTAGCCAGCAAAATGCAGCTGACATTAATCAATCAGGCTGAGCATGCGCAGAACAGAGTGACTGGCAATACATACATATATAGTCTAACTGATTAGCCAGCAAAATGCAGCTGACATTAATCAATCAGGCTGAGCATGCGCAGAACAGAGCTGGCTGGCAATACATACATATATAGTCTAACTGATTAGCCAGCAAAATGCAGCTGACATTAATCAATCAGGCTGAGCATGCGCAGAACAGAGCTGACTGGCAATACATACATATATAGTCTAACTGATTAGCCAGCAAAATGCAGCTGACATTAATCAATCAGGCTGAGCATGCGCAGAACAGAGCTGACTGGCAATACATACTGTACATATATAGTCTAACTGATTAGCCAGCAAAATGCAGCTGACATTAATCAATCAGGCTGAGCATGCGCAGAACAGAGCTGACTGGATCAGACTGCAGGATGATACCAGATCAGCTGCAACTTTAGCTGTGCAAGTAGCACATTTATCTAAAACTAAAGAGCTGCAGGTTTGATTACAGTTTCAGGATACAAAGGGAAGTGTAGGGTGGTTATTACTTCACAGGCTTGGCACAAACTTCTCATGTTTCCCCCAGATTTGTGTTGCATATTTGAGCTTGCAAATAATGTTTTATTGTTGTGATGTTAATTCTAGTAAACGGATTTCATCCAAGACTGGATACGTTTACACCTTCAGTTGATCTGTCTGGCAAGGAAAATAGCTCTATAAAATATCAAAGATTTAAAGGACAATAAAGTCTAAAATAAACTTTCATTACTCAGATAGAGCATGCAATTTTAAACAACTTTCCAATGTACGTTTATTATCTAATTTACCTTATGCTCTTGATATCATTTGTTGAAAAGTAGGCTCAAGAGCAGCAATGGACTACTGGGACCTAGCTGCTGATTGGTGGCTGAAGATATTTTCCTTGTCATTGGCTCATCTGATGTGTTCAGCTAACTCACAGTAGTGCATTGCTGCTCCTTCAACAAAGGATACCAAAAGAATGATGCAAGTTTCATAATAGAAGTAAAGTTATCTAACATGGCATATAGTATCTGAATCATGAAAGAAAAACATGAGGTTCATGTCTATTTAAACAAAATAAAGAAAACTGTATTATTACATTACTGTAGAACGATTATAAAAAAAACTAGTAAATTGATATCTACTTTTAATATTTATAGGGACTACAATTCTGAGTTGGAATGCTAAATTACAGTTGATGGACATTGCAAAATTCAGTTACTGGTAGTTAAAACAATGCCTTTACCTTAAAATGAACAAACACAAATAACAGCTTTCTGGCAGCTGATAGGTTAAACAATGGCTTGTCTACTGTTCAGCAGTAATTTCTGTTACAAATGCTTAGAAGAATCAATGTAACTCTGTTGCCTTCCTTTGTGATAAATTGCTAAAAGATGCAAAAGTCTTTATGTACTTCTCTTTCCAATATTAGAAAGGTACAAGTACAAAATAAGCAATGATGGCATCTGTCCTTACTAGAATTGCATAAACAACCTGTGATGTGTGCTATGCATATAAAGCTTGAATACATGATATGAAATATAACAAAAGTCTGAATGGTATCCATTTAAGGCTTATCTTGCAATACTGTGTACAAAGCCTGGGGATAAAGTATCTTCTTGTTAGTTTATAGAGGTGGTAAGTTTTTCTGTTTATAACTAACAGGTTAAATTTGGTGCATTTATAATTAGTGTTGGAGTAAACTCTGTTGCTATTGTTCTTAGACTAACACTTGTAAAAGCCGTAACAATGTGTTATTTGCAAATATAGGTATGTAGCAAAATATTCTGCCACGTTGTAAGTAACTGAAGAAAAATGAAGAAGTAAAAACGCTCACTCACCAGTAATCCTTTCTGTGCTAAGGCTGTTGTCTCACTGGGAAAATCACTTGCTTCCTTGGTAATCGTGTATCACAAACGTCTTGAGGAGTAATGCAAGTGGTTAGGTGATATCCCTTGTTTTTTTGGAAGTGCAGAAAATTGTGCTCTGGGCGTTTTACTGACAGCTGGTAGCGGGTTTAGCCCTGTAAAAGTCAGCTTAAAGATAAGACTACAAACATAGTTACACCGAAGTGAAAAGAGTCCAGCAGATAATGGGCCGAGTTGAGTATTGATAAAAAATAACTTTTATTAATATCACAGGTAAGAAATGACTGTACAAAAAGTTAAAAAGGTAACTATACCACAGCCAGAGACTCAACCTAGCAGCATAGCATCTTCACATCCAACAGCACTTCTTCGTCATTATATATATATAATTTACAATATTTACATTCCAGTTTTGTAGCGTTATTGTTACATTACATTGAAGACACAATTATCTCTAAAAGGTAATTCTTCATAACATCTGTAACTTTTTAAGAGTATGGACAATCTGCATTTATCGTATGTAAATAAAGCATTCCACTAACCCAGCTTTACATTTTTGTGCTTTTAAAAATGGGTTTGTAATTTGGCTTTCCTACTAGGATGGGGTGTTTGCCCTGGTTGGGAGTCATAATGAACATACTGTATTAAGATTTTTGTCATTAAGTGGGTGTTACTATGGTAGGGCTCTAGGGATAGGTCTAATTCTGGTCACAATTCACTAAAGCCCTTCTCTAGTTTCCCTAGCCTCTCAAGCCTCTCCAACTTCATAATTTCCTACAGTATTTTGTGCAGCTGCTGCATTAAAGGGACACTAAACCCAAATGTTTTTCTTTCATGATTCAGATAGAACATGCAATTTAAACCAACTTTCTAATTTACTTCTATTATCAATTTTTCTTTGTTAATCTTGATATCTTTATTTGAAAAGCAAGAATGTAATCTTAGGAGCCGGCCCATTTTTGGTTCAGCACCTGGGTGATGTTTGCTAATTGGTGGCTAAATGTAGCCACCAATCAGCAAGCACTATCCAGGGTGCTGAACAAAAAATGGGCCGACTCCTTAGACTACTGCTTTTTTAAAGAAAGATAGCAAGAGAACGAAGAAACATTGATAATAGGAGTAAATTAGAAAGTTGCATAAAATTGCATGCTCTATCCGAATCATTAAAGTTTTTTTTTTGGTTTAGTATCCCTTTAAAGCCCATCATTCCTTAAACCTTAAAAGGACATAATGTTGAAGAAATTTGAAATCAGAAATGCGGAATCTCTTGGCACTTTACAAATAAATGATGATGATAATAATAATGATAAAATGCTGCAGCATATCTGTTGAAAGCTGATGAGAAAATATCACCTGATATTTTCTTTGTAAAAAAGGAACATATTTTACCTCAAAATTTCCCATTGTAAGGAGATTTTAATCAGCCAATCAGGATGATAATCTGAGGATTTGCTAGGAAGCAGACTTCTGGCACATTCATGTTATTTCCCTATGCAGTTTAAGGAAGTTTACTATGAAATCTCATGATATTTCAGTGAAATCTCATGAGATCACAGTAAATCAAAGTGTGTCATCAGTACTGACAAAACTGATTGGCTGTTTTTTCAATATGCAGCTTACAGTAACTGAAGGATAACTGTTGACAGAACACTTACTATTGCCAGCTAAATAATTTTTTAGGTAAAATATCTTCCTTTTTTACGTAGAGATGTTTAGGTGATATTTCCTTGACAGCTTTTTAGAGTTATGTTGCATCACTTTCAAGTGATTTAGCATATGGATATTATGTCCCTTTAAGTGAATAAGCTGCATACAATAATATAAAAATTGATGCAGGTCTGAGAACCTGGAAAGACCAAAAAGGGAATAAAGAGAATGGTATCCTCTATTCTGTTGTGTTAAATTCATTTGAGTGATACAAGTCTACCTGTTAGTTATTTTTCTATGTTAAATTGTTGTGTGGATATGAAATGCTGCATCCTATCTCAGCATGTTGAGTGGTGAATGGCATTACAACCAGCAATTATCTTTGAGTGCACAGGTTACAAGGGTGAAAGGTGATGACAGGGGGGCAGTTTGTCAGTGGACATTGCTGAGGAGTAAACTAACACTGACTGTGAGAGATCCTCTTTCTGAACAAGGAACCGTGAGCTTCAGTGGTGAATGAGCCAATATGAAAGAAACTGGCTAAGATAATTGGTGGTAGAGAATCTTGAAACCTCTGGAGTAGAAAGTGAGAATGAGTTGTAGAGCAGATAAGTGAATACCAGGAAAGAGCTGCATTGTGGAAGGTGACCAGCTGGGGCACAGATTTGTTTCAACAAACTACAGCAGCAAGATAGATGTCTGCAGGATACAGAGCTAGCAGGTGCTTGTGGGCTCCAGGGAACAACCTATATAAGATAGTAAACAGGAATTGCAGTGAAGCACAATGCAAAATGTGCACAGTTGTCTGCAGACTACATGAACAAAAGGCCGGCAGTAGAATAGAAAGTAGCACACAACAGGGTGCTGACTGATCAATAAATACCTATACTGGTTCATAAGGCTGATCTGGAAGCCGCTTTAAATAGCAGGAGCTGAGGCAAAACTGATCCATTTATTGACATAGGACTGCTTTATGATTACATATTTTCTGCCTGGAATAAGCATTAAGTCGTTTTTTGAGTAATGAGTATTTAAGCTGTGTAAATTGCTTGTAAGACTGCAATGGACTGAGAACGAAATGAGCACACGTGATATACAAATAAGTTAAACCTTTAAATATGAGGCATTATCAAGTTCTAAGTGACTAAAGATCCATACACCTGAACATTTCAGTATTAAATTGCCTTTTTAATCGTGGTGATTGACTTGCTATTAGTACTGATCCATGACAAAAGCTCTCTGATGCTGTCAAAAACGTCTCTTTTTGGGAGAAATTGCTTATTAAAGTGAATTGAAATGGAAGTAAAATGAAACATAATAGTAAAGTTTGCAGATGTATTATCAGATTTAAAAAAAATTATATATATATATATATATATATATATATATATATATATATATATATATATATATATATATATATATATATATATATATATATACTTGTGTTACTGATAATTCCATTCCATTAAATTTGGTGACTTTTCATGGTCACTATTTACAGAATGGCCCCAGCTTAGCACTGCCAATATCCCTACCTTTGCCAGACAGTCTGTATTTTATTTGTGCCATACTCTACCCATCTGTCTGACAAAGTAGGTGATAAATAGAGGACATAGGCAACTATGTGCAGCCTAAACCATATTTTAAACGGAATAAGGAGAGAGGGAAAAGATAGAGAGAGAGAGAGAGAGAGAGAGAGAGAGAGAGAGAGGGAGTTTAATCTAACAATGGAAAATAAATTATGATGATAATCACCTATCCCTGCAAGCCTTATTACAGTGGGTATAATTGATCTTTGGGAAAGGGCATTACATTTTCTATGAATTGCTCTAAAAATTGCTCATCCATCATTATTCTTAGCTTATAAGAATTATTATAACCTATATGGGTACTTTAAACATCCCCTGCAAGATAGTCTCCATAATATAAATTTTGTCAACAACTATTTCCATTTAAATGTATTTACAAATGCATGTACCCTCCCGATCTATTTGATATGAATATATTTATGTTACCCTGTGGCCAAATATACTGTTATGTTATAGTCTTTCTTCAGATCAGAATAATGATTATGTATAGAGATCTTCACACATTGGACAAAAAGTGGGAAAAAACATATTCATTCACCCTGAAGTATTAGTGAATCCTATTTTTAATGTTTATAAACTGCATACATTTTCTTTTTTAAATAAAATCCTTCTCAAAAAGGGATGTTTTTGTTCTACACCTCACATGCCATACTTCCAATAAAGATAATATAGTTTCTCTAATTTTCGGACTATTTATTTTTGTTATGCATGAACAGAAATGACAACTGTAAAACATTATTCCTACCCTGTTGGCAACAAAGGGGATAACATTTTTTTCTGCTAATTAAACTTTAATTAACATTTTTAAAGTGTACAGAAGTTTTTTGTTTTGTGTTTTAATGTTCTAATACTATTCTAGTTGATTAAACCCTTGCACAGATCTCATTTGATATAACTATACTTCTATGGAAATTTTCTATATTTCTATATTACTTTAGAGACATTTTCAAGATTCAGTTTATTGCGTATTTTACTGGCAGTCCTATCATACATGTCCGACTGCATAATCTTCTGACTTTCAACTTCTCAGACTGAATTTGATAGTGACTTCCGGGTTTAAAGGGAAAATGGTTTCATACACATCTCAATGCAGAAACATGTGTAGTACTATGTGGTTCTCAAAAGAAAGTATTGATACTTTCTTCTAATACGCCTCAACAATATATATTGTTGTCTAGGTCAAAAATGCTTTAAGCAGGAGTGGCTAGTAAAAGGGCCATTGGCCTAGATTCAGTAAAACTCTTTCAACTAATATCTTGCTAAAAAAAAACACTATGCAACGCCGCTGCTGGACAATGGTGAGATACAAAGAGATTTGGACCTACCTTTCCAGAGAGCAGCGAGTGGTGAGGTCAGCTCCTTTGAAAGCAATGGAATTGCTTTTATCTCGCAATTGTTTTAATTTACGGCTGCCTAGAAATATTTTCATAGTCAAGAAGGCATCACAAAAATATTTAAAAACCATTATCAAACAAATTAATAACTAGTCCCCTCATATTGGCACTAATGATTGTAGGGCAACATAGGTCCCCTAGAGTGGTGGGCTTATTCTCAATTGAGACCTCTCAGAGACCTTAAGCTACACCCATGACTGTGTAATATAAGTATTGTGTGTGTGTGTAGTCTGACAATTCTCTACTGTCAATTGCTGCTTCTGAGAATATTTAAACTTTTTATTTCAATATTTTTATTTTTAATGATTTATATCTCAGTAACCTCTGCTCATTTTTTTACTGAACAATAAAAAACATATACATACAATATTTCTGTAGTAATTGTTATTTTTGCAATAGATTTTGCAAATTACTTTTTAATATTCTTTTTTTTAAATACTTTTCTTCCACTCTTAATAACTTCAAAAACACTCAACTAGTTTACTTTAATTTTGTAGTGTTTCCAACTACTTAGCTTGCTCATAAATTTGCCAGATTTCAAATTAATGCAACCCAAAGTGAGAAACACTTGAAAAGTAGGGTTTAATATACTGCAAACTTTATATATATATATATATATATATATATATATATATATACACACATATATATTTGTGCGAATAATATAAACTATATGTACAGTGTGTATATATATATATATATATATATATACACACTTTTAGTTTTTTATACTATAGCAGTTCCTTGTTTTTCCTTGTACCTTTTCTGTGCTCTTCAGTATTCCTTAGTAACTTCAGCAGTCCTCCACTTTGTTGAATAGAAGAATGGAAATAAAATATGAATTTATAAAACAATTTCGCTAAAATTGATGTTGGTGCGGGTGTTTGCGTGCATCGGGTTTACCGTTCATATTACAAGTTGATAGTAAACGCGGTCGCTTGAGCACAATTCAAGTTAACACTCATTGGGTTAGCGCCTCCTCAGAGTTCTGGTTAACTGTTTTGTGAAACAAAAAAGTGCCTAAAACACATAAAAAATACGTTACAAAGTACAGTTAGACTCATAATAACGCCAGCTAATAAAAATTATCTTAAAAAAGATTGTACAAAAAATTTATAAGGGCTCAAGGTGTTAGGAAAAAAAAGGCAGGCAAAAGACTTTAACATTGAGATTCATACATCCCTAAATATATATATATATATATATATATATATATATATATATATATATATATATATATATATATATATATATATATATATATATATATATATAGTATCTCACAAAAGTGAGTACACCCCTCACATTTTTGTAAATATTTTATTATATCTTTTCATGTGACAACACTGAATAAATGACACTTTGCTACAATGTAAAGTAGTGAGTGTACAGCCTGCATAACAGTGTAAATTTGTTGTCCCCTGAAAATAAATCAACACACAGCCATTAATGTCTAAACCGTTGGCAACAAAAGTGAGTACACCCCTAAGTGGAAATGTCCAAATTGGGCCCAAAGTGTCAATATTTTGTGTGGAGACCATTATTTTCCAGCACTGCCTTAACCCTCTTGGGCATGGAGTTCACCAGAGCTTCACAGGTTGCCACTGGAGTCCTCTTCCACTCCTCTATGACAACATCACGGAGCTGATAGATGTTAGAGACTTTGCGAACCCCCACCTTCCGTTTGAGGATGCCCCACAGATGCTCAATAGGGTTTAGGTCTAGAAACATGCTTGGCCAGACCATCACCTTTACCCTCAGCTTCTTTAGCAAGGCAGTGGTCATCTTGGAGGTGTGTTTGGGGTTGTTATGCTGGAATACTGTCCTGCGGCCCAGTCTCCAAAGTTAGGGGATCATGCTCTGCTTCAGTATTTTACAATAAAAGTTGGCATTCATGGTTCCCTCAATGAACTGTAGCTCCAAAGTGCCGTCAGCACTCATGCAGGCCCAGACCCTGACACTCCCACCCCCATGCTTGACTGTAGGCAAGACACACTTCTCTATGTACTCCTCACCTGGTTGCCGCCACACACGCTTGACAGCATCTGAACCAAATAAGTTTATCTTGGTCTCATCAGACCACAGGACATGGTTCCAGTAATCCATGTGCTTAGTCTGCTTGTCTTCAGCAAACTGTTTGCAGGCTTTCTTGTGCATCATCTTTAGAAGAGGCTTCCTTCTGGAACGACAGCCATGCAGACCAATTTGATGCAGTGTGCGGCGTATGGTCTGAGCACTGACAGGCTGACCCCCCACCCCTTTAAACTCTGCAGCAATGCTGGCAGCACTCATACGTCTATTTCCCAAAGACAGCCTCTGGATATGACACTCAGCATGTGCACTTAACTTCTTTGGTCAACTATGGCGAGGCCTGTTCTGAGGGGAGCCTGTCCTGTGAAACTACTGTATGGTCTTGCCCACCATGCTGCAGCTCTTGTTTCAGGGTCTTGGCAGTCTTCTTATAGCCTAGGCAATATTTATGTAGAGCAACATTTCTTTTTTCAGATCCTCAGAGAGTTCTTTGCCATGAGGTGCCATGTTGACCTTACAGTGACCAGTATGAGAGAGTGTGAGAGCGATAACGCCAAATTTAACACACCTGCTCCCCATTTACACCTGAGACCTTGTAACACTAACGAGTCATATGACACCGGGGAGTGAAAATGGCTAATTGGGCCAAATTTGGACATTTCTAGTTAGGGGTGTACTCACTTTTGTTGCCTATGGTTTAGACATTAATGGTTGTGTGTTGAGTTATTTTGAGGGGACAGCAAATTTACACTGTTATACAGGCTGTACACTCACTACTTTACATTATAGCAAAGTGTCATTTCTTCAGTGTTAATATAAAAAGAGAGAGAGATGCACTCAGCTGAGACAGAACAAAAGCTAGAAAAACTTCCATGCCTGTTCATTTTAGGGTGCCACCCAGGGTGCATACTCTTTTAGCACACTATGCCCCTTCACAGAGAAAAAATATCCTGTAGCATATCAGTCTGACCCTGCCCAATGACAGTCCAGCACCAAAATACCAGGCAATTCTTCTCTGAACAAGAGAAACAACAACCCCAGACGATCGTTTAGGCCTTCTGTGGGCCTCGTCAGTGAGGTGCAGTCGCATCTCTCTATGGGCATGTGTGCAAGGAGTCCACGTCTGGTTTCCCCTTTTACTCTTAGGGAGACCCAAGAGCAATTTGCATAAATATAAAAAGAGAGAGAGATGCACTCACCTGAGACAGAACAAAAGCTAGAAAAACTTCCGTGCCTGTTCATTTTAGGGTGCCACTCAGGGTGCATACTCTTTTAGCACACTATGCCCCTTCACAGAGAAAAAAATATCCTGTAGCATATCAGTCTGACCCTGCCCAATGACAGTCCAGCACAGAAATACCAGGCAATTCTTCTCTGAACAAGAGAAACAACAACCCCAGACGATCGTTTCGGCCTTCTGTGGGCCTCGTCAGTGAGGTGCAGTCGCATCTCTCTAAGGGCATGTGTGCAAGGAGTCCACGTCTGATTTCCCCTTTTACTCTTAGGGAGACCCAAGAGCAATTTGCATAAATATAAAAAGAGAGCTGAGACAGAACAGCTGAGACAGAACAAAATCTAGAAAAACTTCCGTTCCTGTGGAAGAAGGCTCTACTAAATATTATTGCGATATTTCTGTTGGGGTCCCCAAATTTATGCACCTGTCTAATTTCGTTTTGATGCATATTGCACATTTTCTCTTAATCCAATAAACCTCATTTCACTACTGAAATATCACTGTGTCCTTCAGTTATTTGATAGATCAAAATTAAATTGCTGATCCGAACACCAAATTATTTATAAATGAAAATCATGGAAATTGTCAGGGGCGCCTAAACTTTTGCATACGACTGTTTATATATATATATATATGTGTGTGTGTGTGTGTGAACATATGTATTTATGTGTATATATGTGTTTAAAGACATATATACTGGTGGCCCTCATTTTACAATGGTTCAATTTACATCTTTTCCGAATAACAACCCTTTTTTCCAGTCATGTGACTGCTATTGAAAAGCATTGAGAAGCAGTGCATTTATTAAAATAGCCAGTAGGTGGAGCTGTCTGCTTGTGTTGCAGCAAAGCCAAACAAGCTGAAATTAATCAGTTTAACCAGACCTGAGCTATCGAGCAGATTTCAAAGGAACAAGATCTTCCTGTCTATAAATCAGTCCAGATTGGAATGCATAGAAAGAACTGTTTGCAGAAAAATACAAGTGAAGTCTGTGTTGTGTGATTATTTTATTAGGTTTATAATGCTGTTTAGCAAATGTTTTTGTTCATTTAACTTAGTTTAATTATATATTCTGTGTTGTGTGATTATTTTATTAGGTTTATAATGCTGTTTAGCATTTAAAGTCTTCATTTCAAAGCTTTAAAATTAATTTATTAGGTGTTACTTATGACAATTTTGAGAGGAGCCTGGAACATATCTCCCTCACTTCCCATTGACTTACATTATAAACTGGGTTTCAATTTACAACGGTTTTGATTTACAACCATTCCTTCTGGAACCTAACCCCGGCGTAAACTGAGGGCAACCTGTACACATATAAACACATAAATACATATGTACACATACATAGACATATATATATATATATATTCTAAGTTCGGCTTTTTGCTCTTGTCGGGTTAGCGCATGAGCGAAAACAGTTTACATTCAACTTGTAATGTGAATGTGAACCTTACGCGCACAAAAAGGATAATCCTGCCAAAATTGGAAACTACATGGGTGCATTTCGGTATTGAACAGAAGCAATTTTGTAATATACATGCATTAGCAAAAATGCTTCTAATAAAAGTTATAGCTGTTTCAAAAGTGTATTTAAGTATGCACCGTGCACCAGCATTTTAAACACAGCACTTGCGCAGAGATCCTAAGGTGCTTGTACCATCTGGTAATGACTCAATTTGTTAATTGCTGACATAACACAAGCCCCACTGATGATCTGAGCAGCTGCATTATTTAAAATGTGGGTGCAGTGACAATATCTAACTATGCTTCACATGCACGTGCAGAGAAAAATGTTAACACTAAAAAAGTGTTTACTTTTACTAGAACCATTTTTGACAAAACATGTATATTGCAAATATGTTTCTATTCAAAGATGTAATAAATCTATGTGCATTTAAATTTTGACTGGAATGTCCCTTAAATGCTCGAGCAGAAGCATTAATTAGCACTCCACTTGTAATCTGGCCCAATATGTTTAGTAATTTAATGTTTTATTTCAGATCAATTTTAAATATAAAGAGAAACAGCTTTGTGCTGCTTTATTGTTTAGCATAGTGGAGTCATTATTATGCCGTCATATGATTAGGTGGAAAATATTTCTTTATATGATACAGTTAAATATCATATCATGCTAGGAAATGCTATTAAACACCAGTACATCTTTATTGGTAGAGGATGTTGCTAGGCAGAGCTTTTCAATTTCTTGAAATAATTGTAGTAGATCCACCTTGTGGTTTGTTTTAGGTGAACACTGACTGAAAATAATGCAATAATTCTCATTAAAACCATCAGATTAATATTCTGCATAAATATTCCATATATGTTATGTATAATGATATAATTTAATTTTATAATTATGTTGCAAATATATATATATATATATATATATATATATATATATATATAGAGAGAGAGAGAGAGAGAGAGAGAGAGAGAGAGAGAGAGAGATCAATTTAAGCTATAAGAAATAAAAATAAATATTAAACAAATATACAAAAAACTAGCTGTTTATAAGGTGCCTGCACACATTATATCTCAGGTCAGCATACCTGAGAACCTCCCTATTAAACTTGCACTGACATCTTTGAAAATATTATACGTTTTGCAGCAGTCCTTATTTATATGAGAATGTAAAACTGAGGGTGATTTTTATTTCTCTGCCATTAAATACGACAGAAGGCGGGCCATATATGAGGAACAGCTTTCAGAGATTCCTACAAGAATTGTTCTCATTGTAACTATAAGCCAAAAAAAAGAATGAAATGCTTGTTTTTTTTTTCCTGGGAGCCTGAGATGTTGGCAAAAAATCTGAGTCATAGTCAATTCTCAGGTATGCTTACATATCTTCCTGTAATTGTTATAGAAAAAAAAAGGAATGTTTGCTATATTCAAAGGGTTACTGACTTTTTTACTAACAGAGATATAAAATTTCACTTCCTGGCATATTATAGGCATTATACTGAAGCAGTAAATATGAATGAAAATTCAAATGAGTTTTGTTTCCTTGTTATATATATATATATATTTTTTTTTACTGCATCTCTTTACCGACTAGCCACATTATAATATTATCTAACCTTAATGCTGAAAAGTAAACATGGCTATATTCAATAAATGGAAAGTGTGTCTCTTCTATTGACATAAAATACTTGATTGCTTGTTCCTGAAAAATATGATGCCTTAGTTTAATGCATTAGAAAGAAAACATTCCCCTGTCGGCACACATTGTGCAGTAAACTAAACATCCTGTCAATGGCAATGAATAACCAGGAGGAGTTACTCTAGCCATGAACTCTCCTGAACCCCAACTACAAGTTACCCCTTATTGTGAACCCCCTGAACCCCAGCTAGCCCAGTCAGGTACCTGAAAATATTTTTCATGGGCTACACAAACTTTAATGAATCCTGCCCAGTGGCCCAGTGACATCTTTATTACATTTAAATGCAGATTAGGATTGTTGGTATAGTTTGCTTTTAAATGCTTCCTAAATGCAACGTTTACATAAATATCTGTGTACAGAATATTGCGGAAGCCTGTTAATGACTGACTTTCCAAGTCATGGTTGTTGCTAATTGTGACAGTTTTTTTAATTTCCAGTATTTAACACAGTTTGATATATACTGCCTTGTAAAATGAAAATGTATCAATGGTGTAAATGTGCTCCAAAAAAAGTGGTAACTAATTTGCCTCGCTTAACCAGTATAAAAGTGCATCACTTCTGTACTACTTCTCTGTTTAAGCATTTAACCCAGTTCTGATCTTAAAATCGGAGTAACTTTCCTTCTCATTCTTGTTTGCTGTTCTTCTTTGACAGGTAGCAGGCGCCTTCTTTGTCCTAAAAGTAACTGAGTTAAATCATTCTCGCCCCCTAACTTAAATATAATTTAAATAAATCTAAATAAAATTACTATCATTAACTAAATTATTCCTATTTAAAACTAAATACTTACCTATAAAATAAAACCTAAGATAGCTACAATATAACTAATAGTTACACTGTTTCTAGCTTAGGATTTATTTTTATTTTACAGGCAAGTTTGTATTTATTTTAACTAGGTAGAATAGTTACTAAATAGTTATTAACTATTGAATAACTACCTAGCTCAAATAAATACAAAAGTACCTGTAAAATAAAAACCTAACCTGAGTTACACTAACACCTAACACTAAACTACAATTAAATAAATTAACTAAATTAAATACAATTAAATAAATTAAATACAATTAGCTAAAGTACAAAAACAAACAAATACTAAATTACAGAAAATAGAAAACAAATTACAAGATCTTTAAACTAATTACACCTAATCTAATAGCCCTATCAAATTAAAAAAAGCCCCCCCCCAAAATAAAAAAAACCCTAGTCTAAACTAAACTATCAATAGCCCTTAAAAGGGCCTTTTGCGGGGCATTGCCCCAAAGTAATCAGCTCTTTTAACTGTAAAAAAAAAATACAAACACCCCCCCAACAGTAAAACCCACCATCCACACAACAAACCCCCCAAATAAAAAACTAACTAAAAAAACCTAAGCTCCCCATTGCCCTGAAAAGGGGATTTGGATGGGCATTGCCCTTAAAAGGGCATTTAGCTCTTTTGCGGCCCAAACCCCTAATCTAAAAATAAAACCCACCCAATACACCCTTAAAAAAACCTAACACTAACCCCCTGAAGATCGACTTACAGTTCTGAAGACCCGACATCTATCCTCAAGGAAGCGGCAGAAGTCTTTATCCAACCCGGGCCGAAGTCCTCAACGAAGCCGGGAGAAGTCTTCATCCAAGCCGGGCGAAGTGGTCCTCCAGACAGGCAGGTCTTCATCCAGACGGCATCTTCTATCTTCATCCATCCGACGCGAAGCGGGTCCATCTTCAAGACATCCGACGCGGAGCATCCTCTTCATCCGGAGTCTTCTTACTGAATGACGGTTCCTTTAAATGACATCATCCAAGATGGCGTCCCTTAGATTCCGATTGGCTGATAGAATTCTATCAGCCAATCGGAATAAAGTTAGAAAAAATCCTATTGACTGATGCAATCAGCCAATAGGATTGAAGTTCAATCCTATTGGCTGATTTTTTCTACCTTTATTCCGATTGGCTGATAGAATTCTATCAGCCAATCGGAATCTAAGGGATGCCATCTTGGATGACGTCATTTAAAGGAACCATCATTCAGTAAGAAGACTCCGGATGAAGAGGATGCTCCGCGTCGGATGTCTTGAAGATGGACCCGCTTCGCGTCGGATGGATGAAGATAGAAGATGCCGTCTGGATGAAGACCTGCCTGTCTGGAGGACCACGTCACCGGCTTGGATGAAGACTTCTCCCAGCTTTGTTGAGGACTTCGGCCCGGTTGGATGAAGACTTCTGCCGCTTCCTTGAGGATGAATGTCCGGTCTTCAGAACTGTAAGTCGATCTTCAGGGGGTTAGTGTTAGGTTTTTTTAAGGGTGTATTGGGTGGGTTTTATTTTTAGATTAGGGGTTTGGGCCGCAAAAGAGCTAAATGCCCTTTTAAGGACAATGCCCATCCAAATGCCCTTTTCAGGGCAATGGGGAGCTTAGGTTTTTTTAGTTAACTTTTTATTTGGGGGGGGGGTTGTTGTGTGGGTGGTGGGTTTTACTGTTGGTGGGTGTTTGTATTTTTTTTTTTACAGGTAAAAGAGCTTATTACTTTGATAGTTTAGTTTAGGCTAGGGTTTTTTTTTTATTTTGGGGGGGCTTTTTTATTTTGATAGGGCTATTAGATTAGGTGTAATTAGTTTAAAGATCTGTAATTTGTTTTTTATTTTCTGTAATTTAGTGATGTTTTTTTTTTTCGTTTAGCTAATTTAATTTAATTTATTTAATTGTTTTTATTTTAGTTAATTTATTTAATTGTAGTGTAGTGTTAGGTGTTATTGTAACTTAGGTTAGGTTTTATTTTACAGGTACTTTTGTATTTATTTTAGCTAGGTAGTTATTAACTTAGGTTTAGGGGTTAATACATTTAGTATAGTGGCGGTGACGTTGGGGGTGGCAGATTAGGGGTTAATAAATGTAGGTAGGTGGCGGCGATGTTAGGGACGGCAGATTAGGGGTTAATAATATTTAACTAGTGTGAGTGCGGAGGTTTAGGGGTTAATATGTTTATTATAGTGGCGGCGACGTTGGGGGTGGCAGATTAGGAGTTAATAAATGTAGGTAGGTTGCAGCGACATTGGGGGAGGGAGATTAGGGGTTAATAAATATAATGTAGGTGTCGGCGATGTTGGAGGCATCAGATTAGGGGGTTAATAAATATAATGTAGGTGGCGGCATTGTCCCGAACGGTAGATTAGGGGTTAATAAATATAATGTAGGTGGCGACGATGTCGGGGGCGGCAGATTAGGGGTTAATAAGTGTAAGATTAGGGGTGTTTAGACTCAGGGTTCATGTTAGGGTGTTAGGTGTAAACATAACTTTAGTTTCCCCATAGGAATCAATGGGGCTGCGTTAAGGAGCTTTACACTGCTTTTTTGCAGGTGTTTTGTGAGGTGTGTCTCAGCCAGCTCTCCCCGTTGATTCCTATGCACGTACGACCAGCTCACCGCTGACTTAAGCAGCGCTGGTATTGGAGTGCGGTAAGGAGCACAATTTTGCTCAACGCTCACTTCTTGCCTTTTAACGCCGGGTTTGTAAAAACCCGTAATACCAGCGCTGCAGGTAAGTGAGCGGTGAGAGAAAACTGCTCGTTAGCATCGCATAGCCTCTAACACAAAACTCGTAATCTGGCCGAATGTATTTATAAAGGGTGAGACATTTACAATCATGTCCCTTTAAGCCTGCTTTTATGCTCTATCAACTATATATTTTTAAATAATATTTTAGTTATTTATATGGAAATTGTTATAGCTATGCATGTTAAGAGAAAACACACACAAACGCTTACGCATACACAAGTTTTATAAAAATTCATTATTGACCCATACTTTTTCATAGAATCTTTGACTGAAATGCTTGTTTTTTATCCCACAGATTAGGTATAGTACATGTTACTACTTTCCTGGAAACCACAGACTTTTTCTAATTTGGGATCAAAATTCTGTGATCCTAGTCTAAAACGTTAGGTTGTGGTCCCTCAATGCATTTCCTGTGACTGTGAAATGTTTGTAGAACTTGCTGCTGTATACTAAAGATATGCTTGACAAAGCAGTTATTTTTGATTGAGGAGTATGCAATACATGGTAGGCATAGACCAAATCTAAAAATAAAGATACTCTCCTTACAGTGAGCAGAGGATTTAATACATGTTTTAACCAATAACCTGCCTCAGTACCTTTTATTCCCGGTCCTATTGACTAGAACATGTTTTATGGGTATATATATGATTACATATGTTTATGAAATAAAATAGGACTTTACAAAATCCTATGAAACGGGGACTAACAGCTCTAAACTTTATGGTTTATTTTACTAGAGACACAGACACTTCCAAATGTATCTGACCTGGTCGTCAGTATTCTTTATTTTCTCTAAATTTAAAAAAAATAAATCAACCACTGTCTACAGTTGTTAAACTGTTGTCAAAGTGTCATAACTTTTATGTATTTAAATAAATATCAAGGTAAACAATTTCTAAAAGACCAAATAGAAGCTGTCTTGTCGCAAGTGTCTTATTGTAGGATACAGATCACTATCATTTTTGGTTATTTTGTGTTAAAGAATACATTGTCAGTATAAACACACTTTGGATATAAGAATAATTTTAGGTATCCCTTTTAAATCATGCAAAGTAGAAGTATCTATATATAATTATATCTAAAAATAAAAAGAATATTTTCTTCTATGTGAACATTGGAATGTTAAATATGAATAACTACTTTACAGCTAGATTACGAGTTTTGAGCGCTATAGGGATTTTAACAACTGCCACAAAAGCGGCGTTATTTCACCTCCCTATAGCGCTGCTATTACCGGTTTTTAAAAAGCAGGCTCGCACGGGCGATATGGTTGCGTTGAGCTCTATACCGCACCCAAATACAAGAGCTGCTTTGACGTGCTCGTGCACGATTTCCCCATAGACATCAATGGGGAGAGCCGGCAAAAAAAAGTCTAACACCTGCGATCGTGGAAAGAAAAGCTCCATAACGCAGCCCCATTGATGTCTATGGGGAAATAAAAAGTTATGTTTAAACCTAACACCCTAACATAAACCCCACGTCTAAACACCCCTAATCTGCTGCCCCCAACATCTCCGATGCCTGTCTAAAGTTATTAACCCCTAATCTGCCGCTCCCGATGTCGCCGCCACTGTACTAAAGTTATTAACCCCTAAACTTTTGGCCTCCCACATCACTACCACTAAATAAATCCATTAACCCCTAAACCTAACCCTAACGTAACCCTAACGTAACCCTAAACCTAACCCTAACACCCACTAACTTTAACATATTAAAAAAATATAGCTAAATTAAATGTACAATTATTAACTAAATAAACCTATTAACCCCTAAACCGCCAGCCCCCCCATATTGCAACAAGCTAAATTAAACTATATTAACCCCTAAACCTAACCCTAAACCTAACCATAACCCCCCCTAACTTTAACAGAATTAAAATACAGCTAAACTAAAGTTACAATTATTAACTAAATAATAACTATTTTAAAATAAATACAATCTTACCTGTAAAATAATACATAAGTTAGCTACAGTATAACTAATAGTTATATTGTAGCTAGCTTAGGTTTTATTTTTATTTCACAGGTAAGTTTGTATTTATTTTAACTAGGTAGACTAGTTAGTAAATAGTTATTTAATAACTACCTATTTAAAATAAATACAAACTTACCTGTGAAATAAAACCTAACCTGCCTTACACTAAAACCTAACATTACAAAAAAAAATAAACACTAAAATTACTAAAAATAAAAATAACTAAATTACAATAAAAAGCAAACACTAAATTACAAAAGATAAGAAACAAATTATCAAAAATAAAAAAGAATTACACCTAATCTAATAGCCCTATCAAAATAAAAAAGCCCCCCAAAATAAAAAAAAACCCCTAGCCTACAATAAACTACCAATGGCCCTTAAAAATCAGCTCTTTTACCTGTAAAAAAATACAAACACCCCCCAACAGTAAAACCCATCACCCCCACAACCAACCCCCCAAATAAAATAACTATCTAAAAAACCTAAGCTAACCATTGCCCTGAAAAGGGCATTTGTATGGGTATTGCCCTAAAAATGGCATTTAGCTCTTTTACATGCCCAGACCCTAATGTAAAAATAAAACCCACCCAAAAAAAACGTAAAATAAACCTAACACTAACCCCCGACGATCCACTTACAGTTATTAAAGTCCCGCTTGAAGGATCCATTCAGAAGACAAGAAGTGTACCGCTCACTTTTTGGCCTCCCAGGCAAACTCGTAATACCAGCACTATGGGAGTCCCATTAAAAAAGGACTTTTTTAAAAGTGCGGTACTGACGTTGCGTGACTGGCTAAAAGGTGTGCGGTACACCTATACCGACAAAACTTGTAATATCAGCATTAGGGAAAATGAAGCGTTATGGGCCATAACGATGCTATTTGACTCATAACGCAAAACTCGTAATCTAGCTGTTAGGGTTTAAAAGGACATGAAACTCAAATATTTTCTTTCGTGATTTAGAAAGAACATGCAATTTTAAGCAACTTTATAATTTACTTCTATTATTTATTTTGCTTCATACTCATACTTGATATATTATTTATTTTGCTTCATACTTGATATCATTTGCTGATTGGAGGCTGCACATAGATGCCTCGTGTGATTGGCTCACCGATGTGCATTGCTATTTCTTCAGCAAAGGATATCTAAAGAATGAACCAAATTAGATAATAGAAGTAAATTGGAGTGTTGTTTAAAATTCTATTCTCTATCTGAATCATTACATATTTTTTGTTGGTTTAGTGTCCCTTTAACTCTGTAGGTCTAACATGGTGTCAGGTTAGCAAGCGAACCATGTTAGGGTTTTGTTTGCAAAGTCTATAGGAAAAAGTTAGAACAGTCATGATATCCAAAGTCCTGTAGATAGCATGCATCGGGTATCGCTCATGCACAGACATTTTACTTTCAACTTGTAATGCTCGTGCTAACCCACCCACGTTAACATTTTACTTCCAGTAGTGTTTTCGCACTAGCTAAAATGCTAAATAGCACACCACTTTAATCTGGCCCATATTTGTGTAATTGTATATATGCGCTTGTGTGTGTATGTACACACATAAATATATACACACATACCAATCCACTCATATATATATATATATATATATATATATATATATATATATATATATATATATATATATACACCTTTGAACCCTTCACAATCCAACCCCTTGTCAAACACTATATCATGTTAAAACAGCGTTAACTACACTTTTTTTTTAAGCGCACCTCATAGAAATGAGGTGAAAGAGTTAGTGTGGCCACGCTATCAGAATTCTAGATGTTAGCACGTCTGAGGCTTTCACTCAAGTGCAACCATTTTACTTTCAACTTGTAATATGAGCTTAAGAATAAGAGTGCAGTGTTAGTGAGTGACATCGATAATATTTTTGTGCTCCACTTGTTATCTAGGCTAATATATAATAGTTACCCAAGATCACTATTTAGGTAAATACATTGTTCAACTGATATATTTGCCTGTGGCTACAAGAGTAAAAGTAACAATTAAGAATGATCAAGAGTATTTTCTTCTCCTGGTATATTGACAGATCCGTTAATGTTACTAGCAATCTTCCCTATAAAGGGTCAATCCAGCTATAGGGTAAACAAGCTTGAAGTTCAGAATAAATACAAAATGACTGTTGATTAGTATTATTAATTGCCATATCTGTACCTGTTGTGTTTTAGCAGCCTTGGATCTTGATATGCCTTATTACTCTTGTGTTTAGGCTGTTTCTGGATGCCCTAGCTTTTCAGGAAGGGATGGATATATGAAATGATTCTAGCGTGTCTCTTACAATGATATTAAACACTCCCAATCTTCTGTGTGGACATCTGCTGATCAAATAGTCAAAGAAGAAGGAGCAACAAACCTAAGACAGGATGTTCACATCCATCCCTGGTTTGAAAGAAGTTAGCCACTTTAGAATGTAATAAGAGAATGGTTACCTTTCATATTTAAAGATAAAAACTACCAAAGAAATATTTATGTAGTACTTAGGCAAAACTTAAACTTCCCAGATTTTCTTTTGGCTGTTGAGACACTATTAATAAGTTCTCTATTGGATCACTTTTAGACAGGTGTTTTTTGCAACATATTTTTACTGTCCAGGTTGAATTTTAAGGTTTCATTTATCCTTATTTATTTTGGGATATACTGCCACTTCAGAATAGAGAAAATTAATTTAATGAAGCTTCTTTCCTGGATTAATTTGACTGGACTTAAAGGATGTCTGTCTGTTTGCCTAACAGGATTATATTATTAAAATGTTGTACTCAACTTAGCTTCTTAGTGCTATAACAAACTATGGGATCTGCCCTTCATTCCTGGGGAATCTATGTCATTATTTATCTCAATATCATAATAAAATTACTACAAGAAGGCAATGTATCATAACATATTATTGCTTGTTCAGCAGTCCCTATATTATTGTATCAAAGCTTAGAACATTTCCTTTCCCCTTCAAAGTGCATCAAGTTTTGGACTTTAAAATAGATTTGGTTCAGAGTTTACTTCCTCTACTTTATTTTAAAAGGGACTAGGTAAAATCATAACTAAGAGCAGCTCTTCAAGTATCTTCTTTACCTCTCAAGCAGGTTTCTATAATAATAGGTCTTCTGTTTACCTCTTTTCAGGTAATGGAATGTTTGTGAGATGTTGGCGTCTGGACACACAATCATTCTTGAGTCTGTTGATAGCCTTTTTGGTAATGGGGGAAATCTGCCTACATGTGCAGCTCCTTTAATTTCTGGTACTTTGCCTTGCCAAGGACGTAACCAAACAATTTTACTGCATATGGAAAATATTAGTGCACCTAAGCAAAACCCGCTAATAAATGTTTCTTATCAGATGCAATTCTTTCTTGGTAAATCAACTTTGGTTGAAGATTTGTTCTCTAGGCACTGTTAAAACAAATGTTATAGGAGGCTGGAGAAGCCAGTTTTCCTCATCCCGGAATCCATGCTGTGTCTGTTCTTAGTAGACCTATTTTCTTCATCAACATCCAGCATGAGAAGATTTATGCATTTTATCCCCACTTTCAGTTAATTTCTGTGTCATTATTCTTATTTGAGGAATGGGCCATTCTCGTCAATAAGCAAGCATTATATTGGTGCTAATATCTCCATTGTGGCAAGATTTTCCATTGTTACTGGAAATGTCCATTGTTATTATGCTTTGTCTTTCATTGAACTCTTGTTGAATTCTCAAGGTCCTTATAACACATTTCAAGTGCTCATGGTGCCTAAAATAGATTTTTGAGGAAGCCAAAGACTTCAAGGTGCTAGAAATGTGGAAGTGTTTTGAATCAGATTAAAACTAATGGATTTAACACCTTAATGTTGCAATCTGTTTTACCAAGCCCAATTGGTAGTGTATACCCCCGGAAATTAAAGCTTTATGCTTTTGTTTTATTGTTATTCTGTAAATATTTTGTTTGCTGTTATATTGTTAAGCCTAAGGAATGTGGATGAACATTTAAATGTCCATGTAGAAATGCCATGTATATGTAGCAAGTAAATAATACAAAATTTAAATTACTACACAACATAATGCTGCATGCTCTAATGAGCAACACTTATACATCATTACACAAAATGTGAAAGGGTTTAATTGCCCAAATAAAAGAAACATTGCCCTTCAGGATCTGCATAAAAGGGGAGTGAAAATCCTGTTATTACAGGAGACTCACTTTAAGGCCAACAAGATACCGAAATATTTCATCACTCACTTTACACAACACTTCCATAGTACAAATAGACAAAATAAAGTAAATGGAGTAAGTATTCTTACACACAAGTCTGTTCCATTTAAAATGTTACAGACAGATAAAGATAAAGAAGGAAGGCACTCGTGTATTTCAGGCTTATTGTTTGGTAAACCTATCACAATAGTTAATCTCTTTGTACCTAATACACACCAAGTCTCCTTCATAGCAAATGTTACCTCTAAGATTTTGGACAACACTAAGGGCCCACTAGTCCTGAGGGGAGATTTGAACGTTCCACTGGTGCCCTCAATGGATTGTTCAAATCCTAAATGTCAAATACCACACAAATCTCTGAAATCAATCTGGCAAAATCTCAAAACCCTCACCTTACAGGACACCTGGAGATACATACACCCGCTAACCAAAGATTTTACCTTTTTTTCCCATCCACACAAAAGTTACTCTTGACTTGATTATATTATGGTTACCCACAACATGGTCCGACCACTCCCTAGTGCAGTGTTTTCTTGGTTGGTCTTCTATGCCACTCAGACCCTTTAGTTGGAGACTAGATAACACAATGTTATTAAACCCAAAAGACCTGGAAATCTTTACAGAGCAGATTAACACCAATTTTTCAATAAATACCACTCCGGATTCAAATCCGGATATGATCTGGGAGGCACATAAGGCCTATATGAGAGGTGAATTTATAAAATCTAGAGCAAACAAACGCAGATTTGACAGGAAAAATTACACATCACTAACCCAAGAATTAGCTGAATTAGATTTTCTAGTGAATGCTCCTTAACTCGAATACGATCAGGTTGATTGACACCCCCTGCTAGTAGCCACAAATCTGCAGGGGGCGGTATTGCACCAACAGTTCACAAGAACTGCTTGTGCAATGATAAATGCCGACAGCGTATGCTGTTGGCATTTATCGATGTGTGGCGGACATGATTCACTATAGCGGATCATGTCTGTCTGCACTATTATAAATTTACCCCTGAATCTCAAAGAAAACAGTTATGCTTGCAACAAAAAATTATGGGGAAAGCAATAAAACAGGTAAATTACTAACAAGCTTTCTCTGTGAAATGGAATCACAAAAACAAAGGCGCCTCCTAGTGTGATACAGTTGGTGCAAACGGGTAATGTGAAAGTCAAAATGATACTCACAAGTGGGGCAGCACTCAATTGTGCTAAATCAGGCAGACTGGGATCTCACAGTGTCCCAGCTCACTGGCACAGCAAGAATACTGGTAACAATGTGCTAAATCAGGCAGACTGGGATCTCACAGTGTCCCAGCTCACTGGCACAGCAAGAATACTGGTTTCTCCAATGTCCTACAGGACTGAATAAGCTCAGACTCTCGAAGTAAGGTTATAAAAAAACACAATTTAATGGTAAGATAAAATTCAAAGTGTCAACCATATGACACTTGAAGTTAAAACACAATAAGCAACGCATTTCTCAGACTGCTGTCTGTTTCATCAGGCTTCTATTCATACAATGAGAGAACTGGCTTAAATACATATGCATGACCAATCCTAATTCATTATCAGGTGACACACCTATCCAGGTGTGTATGCACATAATTGAACTCATTAAGCATACTAATACAATAAAAAAGGTTAACAAATAACAACTTATATAAAAACTTTTTCAATGCATATGTATATATATATATATAATTCTAAAAAACCCAAATCTATAAAGATCTTGTGATCAGTGTCATATCAATATCATATTGTGTGTTTCTAAATAGGATCACATAGACCCACTAGGTATCCAGATACTGAATATGATCTGATATATTTTCACTGACAAGTTAAACTTTTAAAGATAAAGGTAAAAGGCTGATCAGGTTTATAGCAAACTAATAAATTTAATAACGTTAGAATTAAAAAATCCTTATAGGAGCCCATTTTAGAGGAGATCTTTATACTGTTCAAAACAACTAAAACTTACAAACATAGATCACTGTTATTGTTATGTGATCATTTATGTGGTAATATTCATATTGTAAGTAAGTTTTTCTGGTAATTTCCTACGATCATAATACTTTTCATAAGAGATCTAATAGTACCCGTTTTCCTTTAAAATGAGCATTGTGTAGTTTGTTCTGAAGTATTTTAGTTTAAGTTGGAATACGTTTCCGTATATGTCACTCACTCCAATTACTAACAAGAGCACTTAAAAAGCAACAATTAAAAACATATTCACTCAATCACAGCTAAAAATGGAAATCAAGTAGAAGACACTAAACACATAGCTAAAATTTTCCAGTCATTCTATCACAAATTATATAATATAAATACAGAAAGACCTTCAGAAACACATAAAAAAAAAGTGTGAACAATACCTACACGAAATCACTCTCCCTAATATATACGAAGAGGAAGCCAAATCACTAGAATCTCTGATATCGAACGAAGAAGTATCTGAAGCCATATCAAATATGAAAACCAGTAGAGCCCCGGATCCAGACAGATTTACCAATCTTTTTTATAAAACTCTTTTAATTCCCCAATTGACAACATTGTTTAATTATATATCAGATCATCATCTATTTCCTGACACTATGCTCCAAGCACATATTACAGTCCTGCCAAAACCAGGTAAAACTCCAAACACCCTGACCATTTTCAGACCAATCTCACTGCTGAATGCAGACCTAAATCTATATGCTAAAGTCCTAGCCACTAGACTAAATAAATTATTACCATCTCTAATAGAACATGACCAAGTAGGATTTGTACCAAAAAGGGAAGCTAAGGACAATATAAGTAAAGTCATCACACTATTAGATTATATCAAATATAACAAAATGCCTGCAGCTTTCCTATCAACTGATGCTGAGAAAGCTTTTGATAGATTAGATTGGACATTCCTACAAACTACATTAATTAAATTTGGCTTCCCTACTAAATTAATTTCCCTAATAATGGCATTATACTCAAATCCCTCAGCACAGATACTGATCAACGGTACTTTATCAGATGCATTTAAAATTTTAAATGGCACACAACAGGGGTGTCCTTTATCCCCTCTCTTGTTTGTCCATTCACTTGAGCCTTTAGCAGTCAAAATTCGCAGCAACCCCAAAATAATAGGAATCAATATACAAGATCAAACATACAAACTTGCAATGTTTGCAGATGATGTTTTAATGACTTATTGTCCCCCCCTAGAATCTTTGATGGATGTGGAGGCAGAATTTCAACAATACAGTATAGTCTCTAACTTTTTAGTAAATCCGTCAAAGTCATAATTATATCCCATCAATATCACACCAGAAAATCTTAATACTTTTCATTTAAATTGTCCCTTTCAAATTAATTTAAAAGCTTTGAAATATTAGAGAGTCTATCTTACTTCTAATTTAGAAGATCTTCGCAAGTTAAACTATGGAAGACTCATAAACAAATTCCAATTCTTAACCTCAAAGTGGTTACCTAAAAATAATATTTCCTGGCTAGGACAAATAGCAGCGGAAAAAATGACTCTACTGCCTAAGGCACTATACATCATGCAAGCTCTTCCTATAACTGGAGTCTCTAAAGACATACAAAAACTACAATCAGTGATAAACACATACATTTGGCAAGGGAAGCATCCTAGACCGCCTGAAAATACAATCTATACCCCTAGAGAAAGGGGAGGCTTGAGAGTTCCCAATTTAGGATGGTATAAACTTGCAATCTCACTGAGTAGGGTGGTAGATTGGTGCAGGCAAGGCCAGCACTCATATAAGAAGACGGTACAGCTGGAGTCTAAGATTATTAACATACCACATCTAGGGGGTCTATGCTGGGCTCCTTCTACATTCAATCTGAGTAAAAGTAAACCGTATCTCATTTTTAGTAAAACATGGTCCGACTGGATAGCTGTTAGAAACAGACACCCCAAAATCTCTTCTCAATACTCTCCACTAACTACTCTATTTTTCAATAAAGAATTTGAGATGAGTAAGGTTTGGAACACACACAAGATATCTACACCAGGCACATTTCAAGATTTAGTTCCTGTATACAACCTAATAGATAAAGGTAAACTTATCTCAAGAGAAAGAACACAAGAATTAGGCTACACACATTTTACCTCTTGGTGTAAATACCACCAGATACGTCACTATATATTAACCCATAAGAACAATAAAGATCTCATTAGACCTCTAACAGCGTTTGAGAATTTATGCACACAACATTTCAAAAAAGGTACAGTATCTCTAGTATACCAACACATCATGGAGTCATGTCTTCCATCGAGGCCTACATGTGTTTGTAAATGGGAGGCAGAGATGGACCAACAGATAACTTCCAAACAATGTAAATTGTGGTCTTATGCCACGGCAAAATCTGCCCGCTCTGCTCCTCCTTTGGAAACAAATAGGAAGATCCTTACAAGGTGGTATCTGGCACTGGCCACTGATGAATTAGCAGAAACTAGCTTTGCTTCACCCCATCTTGTTGCATATCTGATGTTAATGATTTTGTATGCAGAGTCTTGTATCTTTATCCTATAAGATGTAGTCCTCTTTTTAAAAATGTACAAAGATAGACTCTCTTTCTCCGTTTTTTTATAATGATGTTTTTTTTTTTTTTTTTGTTTTTTTTTATAATAATTTTTATTGAGGAATATTCAAAGGCATACAATAGTCATAAAAACAGGTTCTTGCATTGCGTGTCACATACAGTAAGATTTAGTGTTACAAGAATGAGGAAGCAAACACAGAAAATAAACGCAAGTGTAACAATTTACATATCATGCAACCATGAGATACATAGAATGCCAAATATTGAAATGCCTTTTAAATAAAATCCTAGGCCGCTCTTGGACCATCACAAGCATTTAAGATAAAAGAAGGCATGTGCTAACAGAAGAGACCACTTGTGGGTCTCGTTGATAAACCTCAATTTTTTATAATTTTATCTCGTACTAATATGAATAGTGTGTAAACTAAGTAAGGTGCTAAAGGGATAATTTTATTACGTGCATATATATATTTGGACAATCTTGCATAGAGTAAGAAAAAAATAAAGCTGAGTATAATGATAACCTGCAAGATTTAGCTAGAAAGGAGGGTATATAGGGTGCGGTATATATGAGAAAAACCGCGTAGTCAGTCCTCCCACTTAAGGGAGGCATATTAAGTGGAGTGGGGGGGTGGAGGTGATGAGTTACCTACGAGAAGTAGATAAGAGATGTCAGCTTGTCTTCTAAATTTGCCAAACAGATGCACAGGAAATAGGTTGTAATTGGGCTAACTACTATAGGTGGTTGTTTAAACTAGGTGGGTAAAACTTAACATGACTCTAATTAAGGTCTCAAGAGCATGTGGAAAACTAGGGGAGAAGTAAATATAGATTAGCTACTCATGATAGTAACGCTGCATTATGAGTGTTGTAAGTATATAGATCCCAAATGATGGGAATGTTAATGCAGGGCCAGCCTGCAACAGGAACATACTTGGAGTATTGAATTGATGTTGTACTTCAAATTGTGGTTGGGCGTGATTTTGATATGTATATTAGTCAATATATCAATGAGCCAACAAACAAAAAATAGGGGTTAACATTATTCCACGCCGAGATTGGTATCTATCTAGGATGAGGAGGAGAACAAAACTTACTGTAGGCAGGCTCAAACCTATTAGGAATTATTATTAGTAGCTAGTTATCTAAGGGGATCTTGCCCTTAAAAATAAGTGAACAGGGAGGCGTCTCCTCACCCCAAAAAATTACACACTGGAACTGAAGAGGTAATTAAATTCACAGAAAAATACAAAATGCAGATGCTATAAGGGGATGATTCCTATAGGGAGAACAAGCGCTAAAGCAGCTGAATAAAACATTAGTGTGCTTCTGCTGCCTAGGCACGGGCCCTATGCCCAGCAACAGGCACACACCTTATTTAAACTGTCACCCACATTTAAATGAGTAAAAGATCTGCTATAGGCGGAGATGTCAACAATGGGAAAACATCATAACAATAAAGGGATGGATCCAGTAAACATAATGGAACATTTATATTCCTGGACACATTAATTATGCAAACAATACAAACAGTTGTGCATATAAACGTATGTCCATCACTTGGAACAACACCAAACATTGAATTTGAAAAAAGGAATCCCAGTAAAGACAAAAAAGAAACTCCAGGAGTAAACACATAGTTGCAGCTTGTGGAGCTGTAGAGCCCCAGATTAAATAGATTGAAGGATATGGGGGTTCCCAGCTATTCATATCAGGAAGCGTGAGGTGTCACTGCTGACATCTATAAATAATTAGGCCACAACAACGTCTTCAATATATACATAGTTAATAATCTTGAGGTAGTCTCTAGTGATATGTAGTTTAGGCCAAACCTACTTGAATGTAAGTCATGCTTAGAATAAACTGTATAAGACGGCTGTAATTACACATCTGCAGAAAATATATAAACATAAGTTATGCCAAGAGACTCAATGTTAAATAGACAGCTTATACATATGGGGAGAGTACTGTTGTTGATCGCTAAAGCCAAATATGTGTATACTAATATAAACAATTTTTAACAGCATTAACACTTATCGTATGGGGTGCTCAGGACAGTCTAATCCAAACAAGGGAAACATTGCCATAAAGAAATTTGTAAAGGAGTCCCAGTGTCCAGATATTTCAGATGCTATGTCCAGATTAACCAATTCCAATCCGCTGGTCACATGGAATATACTGCTCTTGTTCCACCAGGGACCCGACACCTAAAATGTAGTGAGCTACTGGCCCCTCGTAGTTATGGTGTTGCCTTCCGTGATCGATCCTCTCAGGCCTGCAAGACTTGAAACGCTGTGTATTGTAAGATGGCATCCTTTTTGTACAGAGGTAAGGCAAGTTCGAGTCGCTGTTTAGACTGATTGTAAGTGCCGTTGTAGAAATGCGAGCAACACCAGGAGCACCAGGTTTAGTAACACTAGAGGAGCAGAGACTCGGTTTATGCATTAGTCTCCTTTTCTGAATCTGTTTTGGCCGAGTCAGCTGCGCGGCATAAGGTGTTACCTCCTCCTCGGCCATACACACAGCAGCTATGTCCTGTATATTTCCACTTGGTTCATGCAGCCCGTTGCTCTGCTTAAGCCGGGGTGTAGGCATACAGGCAAGAGTGGGTTTAGCAGAGATCTGGCCTAGGTATGCTTCCATTAACTGGAGGGAGGCTTCGATATAGCCCAGAGTAATCAATTCCCAATCCTCCATGGCCGCCATATTCTTGCCCGAATACAGCAATGGCGCAACTGAAATAAATTCTGTAGCAGTATGTTTCAGTGGTCTGGACAGTAAAACCAGTTCGCCCTGCGATTGTTGTAAGCTGGGAATCTTATATTGGTCCTTTGCCGGCTTTTGTTCGCTGCTTCTGCAGGCTATATGTCCGTGACCCTCTTATGTGTAAAAGTTAGAAGTTAATGCGCAGTATAGGCGCTCAAACTTGGATAACAGGGTACTTTAAGAAGTCATCTAGTAGTGATTTTTACCCTCAGTATCGGACTTAAGAGCCAGAGCTCTTGCAGCATGCGTCCGACATCTTAGGTAGTTGGCTCCGCCCCCCTTTTATAATGATGTTTTTCCCTTTAACCTCTACCCCATTTTGTCTAAGGCTTACTATATATCTTACTATTAGCCACAATCCAGTTGGCTCTTATGGATTGTGTCACTTGAAACTGGATTCTTTTTTGGATCATTTTATTCGAAAGGTCTTTTGCGTTAAAGGCTTTTCTCTCAGGTGTTAAATTATAAGGGAACCTATCTTTAGTCACCTGGTCAAATTATGAACAGTTCTACTTTAAGCTTATTTTACATGAATTTTGCCTTTCCTTTCTTTACTTAAAGGAATAGAGTGGCCAGGTGTGCCAAAATACTGCTAGCGGCGATCATATTAAGCATTCGTCTACGAATAAAACAAATGCATGTCTAAACCAATTTATTTTTAATTTAAACCAATTAATAATTATTTAGTCAGCATACTCAGGCACATATAGTAGGAGTTGATTATGGAATTATGCAGATATATGTATTTTAACTTGAGACATACATTGTAAAGCGCCTCTGACATTCTGTCAGCCTTGTCACATTTTCAAATGAAATACAATGTGACAGTTATTTAGCTGAGGCAGTGAAAATGCGTCATTCAAATAACTATGCAGTGTTTGTTTTAATTTACAGCAGATGTGATTCCTGGGCTTTTCTCAATAGCACCAGCATTTCATTCATGCATATCCTCTGTACTCCAGTCTAAAGAGACAACAGTATAAACATCTGACTATTTAGCTATTAAATGTTTGTTTTCTGTAAAGAGGAGTGCTGCTGTGTTACAGGGGAAAAAATGTCACATTTCAAATACAAAACTGTTAAAAGAAACATGTTTGGAAGAACAAATTGACAGCAAAAATGACTCAATTTAATTTGAAATACATAGATGTTCATTTCAGACCTAACTTTTACATCAGCATTTGGACAAATACTGAAATATGTTGTATTTTAGAACTTATTTGCGCTGTATAATTTAATACAGTGCTGCAATTTTTATTGTAATTTCAGAAAGTTTAAATATTTTCAGTGTTCTCCACAGAAAATGTTGCTAGCTTAGAGCTCACTTCCATTGAGCCGTAATTCGGTTTTGCGTGTGCTCGCAAACCAATAAATATGCTGTCAAAAGCAATATCGTTTATCGACTGCTTTCAATGTCGCGTTAGAATTTTTTTTTGCGTCCCATAGAAAGTAATAGAAGCCGTTAATTGATAAATTATACCAGGTTTCCAATGAAAGCGCTAACCATTAATACACTGTTGGAGGCTGTCAATACATTGAGAAATATTACACCCAGCTTACTTAGGTGTAAAGGAGGAAAAAGGAGCTTTTTGAGGCCTGTTTCTACTTGAAATTGCAAATCCTAAACACATTTGAGTGTTTCAATGTAGAAATAAGATTATATATGCTACATTTATTGGTCCTATGTATAGGAATATTTGCACCTATGTTTTCATTGAAATATCAATTTGTATGCACATAGAAAAATAGATGCAAGCATATATCACCTATTCCAAATGCAACCTTTGCCCAGGGATGCAATATATATTCTCAATACATATATAAATATAATTATATCTAATAATAATCTTCGCCTACATGTATATATGTATGATAATGGTATATACATCTTTGACCTATATAAACCATATACTTATATTAGATTTGTTAGTAAATATATATGTTCTAGCAAAATAATGGAAGCAAATATTTGTGTTATGTCACTTTAAATTAAAGGGATAGTATATTCACAATTAAACATTCAGGAATCAGATAAAGCATTCAATTCCAATCAACTTACATATGTACTCATAATCAATTTAATTTTGTTTTCTTTTTTTATTTTAATTATGTATTTAAGTTTAGGAGGCATTCCATTTAATGTTCAGCACCTGTGTTGCACTTGCTGATTGTTGGCTACATTTAGACAACAATCATCAAGCGCTCCCCATATACAGAATCGAAATGGGAAGATGCCTAAGCTTACATTCCTGCTTTACAAAATTACAGATGAATATAGAAAAATAAGTCAAAGGAAAAAAGTTGTTTATCATGAAGATGAGTTTTATTATTACAGATTTACCCTCATTCATATGTAATTTCCAATGTGTAAATTATTGAACATATTTATTCAATACAAAAACGATGACACAGTAAAGTATAATGTGACATAGTACTAATATTTATAAAATATATGTAATATCATGTCTGCTGAAGCTGAGAATACATTTGCAATATTTAGAATATTAACCAAAATACATAAGTGCTAAATATTACATACTTCAAGAGATTTGAAGTATTGTCTTTAACATGGAGTTTTTGAAACAATTTAAAAGTGCATTGTGCATTGGTCCCAGAGAGAGTCTGTGTATGTTCATATGATGTCAATTAAAATGTATTAATAACCTCTATATCATGGCAATCACATATAGGTTGTGCATACATCAGTGCTTAAATATCATAAAGATGCATTTCTCTAATTAGTTTTAATATTTAATAATATTCTTGACAAAAAGGAGTGCATTAGTCATGATAGGTATAGGTTTCAGATATTACATTCCTCACATGACTATGAGCATGAATGTAAGGTATTTGGCCATATCAACAGGAAGGAGTATTTACTTTTCAACTCTTCTACAACTGGATAACCCTAATTAGCTTCATCTGAAGGAGCAAACAACATATGCTCGTGGAATATTAATCATATATCACATATATGTTGTGCATACATCAGTGCTTAACCCTTTGAGTGCTAAGCACTTTCCCACCTGGGTGCTAATCTAATTTAAGTTTTTTTTGTTTTTTTGTGTGTGAGATATATATATATATATTTTTTCTTCAGATCCCCAAGACTTACACGTTGATTACCTTTCCAACGGTGGGTTTTGGGGGTCTGTAGCTGCTTAGATGCCCGAGATACAGGCTTCTAAGCAGCATGCCCCCTTTCCCTATACTTGTTATTGTAATTTTTAAATAAAGTTGCGCGGTGACGTCATCACGTCATTGCGAGTGACGTCACCGCACAGAACGTGAAGCCCCGGCGATGCCTGTCACTGTACAGGCCCAATCGCCGGGGTAGGAGTGGGTGGGAGCCCCCAGATCTCCCTCAAGGTGAGAGAGTGCTAGCGACGGCTCTGAGCCGTCGTTAGCACCTGAGTGGGAAACTCTGCTATGGCTCAGAGCCGTCGTTAGCACTCAAGGGGTTAAATATCATAGAGATGAATTTCTCTAATTAGTCTTAATATTTAATAATATTCTTGACAAAAAGGAGTGCATTAGTCATGATAGGCATAGGTTTCAGATATCCCATTCCTCACATGACTATAAGCATTAATGCAAGGTATTTGGCCATATCAACAGGAAGCAGTATTTACTTTTCAACTCTTCTACAACTGGATAACCCTTATTAGCTTCATCTGAAGGAGAAAACAACATATGCTTGTGGAATAGTAATCATAACATTTACACATGCCACGTTGACTGATGTTAGATAGCATATACTGTATTGATTTCAGACACATATTCTTAAATGGCATAATATTCTCAATATAAGTACTCATACATTTATTAACAATGTACACCTGCATATTAATTGACATCATGTAAAATAAAAATAAGTAAAGCCATTAATTTTCAGCAAATAAACAGATATTAGAGTAATATTGAAATATATTTTCTAATTTTGATTAGAAAAATATATGCATATTTATGAGACAGAAATTGCGCTTAAAAGGTGCTTTAGTGCAAAAATTAGATATGATATATCTTGGGGGAAAAATAATAAATAATATTACTTAATTCTTGTAACAGGATTTGGCCTTTGGAGGAGAGGTACTTGGGGGGGAGTGTGGTGTCTTGTGCGACGCTCACCAGCTGAATGTGAGGCTAATAGATGGGATTCAGGGTCCTGCAGGGAGATGATGGAGGATACAAGCAAAGATGGAGTTTGCGGCCTATCTTCGAGCCTCTCCACTGCCTCTGCCAGGCAGACGAGTGAGGCATTATAGATGTCCATTTGGCTCTATATCCTACTGAAAGCCTGCTGCTGCTGGAGCCTGGACAGCCTAAGCTTTCTATGGATCAAATTCAGTAGATCATCCTGCTGGGACTGTGCCAGACCCTGTTGTTGACTTGGTGTCTCAGGAACCAATTGTTGGCTGGTTCCAGGGGTGTCCCTCTGTATTGGTGACTGGGAGGTTGTCTGTGATGACACTGTTGGCAAAACATTGGTGGGTGCAGTGGGTCGTGGTGGTGGTGTGGATTCCTGGTGTGTCATAGGAGTTGGAGGCATATAGTACAGATGATGCAGATCTGTATGCTGCTGTGGTGGGTGCATAATCTGCTGCAGGGGATGATGTTGTGGGGGGTGCATCATCTGCTGTGGGGGGTGCATCATCTGCTGCGGTGGGTGCAGCTGGGGTGGGGGGGTTATCTGTTGCTGCAGAGTATGCATGGACTGCCAGTGTTGAGGAGGATGAGTCTGCTGGGGTTCATACCCCATAACATGATATGTTGTCTCCGAGGTAGATGGAGAAGGGCCTGATACATCCTCCATCTTATATGCCCTGGGCTGCTGCATATCACCTTCTAGGAGGCTGATATAGGAGGTAGTTTCGCCATAGACATCCTCATCCTCCTCAGTGAATGTAGGAACATCCTGCTGTGGTGTTGGTGCAGCTTCATACTTCTCCTGTTCGGAACCTACAAATAAATATATGTATACATTTAATAGAATATATTACTTTGTAGCATAACAATACAAATGATTATATTTCATATTTTTGTGTGTGTATATATATATATATATACATACATACATACATACCCACATACATACATACATACATACTCACATACATACATACCCACATACATACTCACATATATACACACATACATACATACATACACACATACACACATACATACATACACACATACACACATACATACATACTCACATACATACATACACATATACATACATACTCACATACATACATACACACATATATACATACTCACATACATACATACACATATACATACATACTCACATACATACATACTCACATACATACATACACATATACATACATACTCACATACATACATACACACATATATACATACTCACATACATACATACACACATACATACATACTCACATACATACATACACACATACATGCATGCTCACATACATACATACTCACATACATACATACTCACATACATACATACACACATACATACATACTCACATACATACATACACACATACATACATACCCACATACATACACACATACATACATACCCACATACAGGCATACACACATACATACCCACATACATACATACATACTTACATAATCACATACATACATACACACATACATACACACATACATACTCACATACATACCCAAATACATACATACATACCCACATACATACATACTCACATACATAAACACATACATACATACACACATACATACATACATACACACATACATACATAATTTAATTTGTTAGAACATGTAATTGTATCACTATTGATCCTGCAAATCTGTTTTTAACCCCAGCAAAGGTGTTAAACGCATAAGTAAAGTATTGCTCGGAAGCCACAGAGAGCTGCTGTTCCAGAGCAGAAACTTCAGCTCCCCAATCAGTAGCGCTAATCACTAGACCGAGTTGTGCAACTAGTGCTGCTGATTGGCTCACTGGCAGTTTATGCTCGGGACCAGCAGTTCTATGCTCGGGACCAGCAGTGTGTTTAACTTCTTCTCGTAGGTTAAACATAGATTTGCAGGGTTGAGAGCGATAAAATGTAATGCTTGAACAAATGTGAGCCTGTATTTTCACTATCATGGGTGTTACTATTGCACATAGCCCATGTAGCTCAATAGCTTTAAATTAATCAACTTCATAAAATACACAAGAGACTAACTGCTGTGTTTTGAGTTTGACAACAATACAGGAAAATGTAAGTCTGACCCAGGACCACAGCATTTAGACCATAATCCAGACAGTTCCATGGTTTTTGGGATAATTTAGAGTTATACAGAAAACATCCACTCCTTAAAGGGACATGGAACCACATTTTTTTATTCCCTGATTCAGATAGAGCATACAGTTTTAAACAACTTTCCAATTTACTTCTATTATCTAATTTTATTTTTTATCTGAATCATGAAAGAAATATTTTGGATTTCATGTCCCTTTAAAATAAAACCAAGGTTCTATAGCATATAAACTTTTTGTACTAATGAGTACTATGATTACATCACGTTGACATCATTTATACATTTAACAAATTACAGAAAAGCAAAATACTGTATTTAACCAATTAGTTTTTACTCTCTCAGGGGCCGTTTTATCATTTGTCGGAAGGACATGATCCGCTGTAGCAGATCATGTCCGCCAGACATCGATAAATTCCGACGGCCGGCATTTATCATTGCAAAAGCATTTCTCGTGAAATGTTTGTGCAATACCGCCCCCTGTTTTTATTTTTGATAATTTTGTTTGTTATTTTTCGTAATTTAGTATTTTTTATTTTTTGTAATTTTAGACTTAATTTTTTTTAGTAGTGTTAGTTTTTTTTTTATGTGTAATTTAGTTTTATTTAATTGGTAGTTATTTTAAATTTAGTATAATAGTTATGTTAGGTTAATTGTTAGTTTGAACTTTTTTTAATTTCACAGGTAAGTTTTTATTTATTTTAAGATAAGGATATTGTAATTTTAATATAAAGTTAGGGGGTTGTTAGGTTTAGGGGTTAATAGTTTAATTTATCTTTTTGCGATGTGGGGGTCTGGTGGTTTAGGTGTTAATAGGTTTATTTAGTGGCAGTGATGTGGGAGGCCAGAGGTTTAGGGGTTAATAACTTTTATTAGTGACGGCGATGTCATGGAGCGGTGGAATAGGGGTTAATAACTTTATTATAGTGACGGCGGTGTCAGGGAGCGTCGGAATAGGGGTTAATAACTTTATTATAGTAATGGGGATGTGGGCGGGCGGCAGATTAGGGGTTAATAAATTTTAAATAGTGTTTGCAATGCGGGAGGGTGACGGAATAGGGGTTAATAGGTAGTTTATGGGTGTTAGTGAACTTTGTAACAGTTTAGTTATGGGTTTTGTGAAACATTTTTGTGGCGCAAAACTCATAACTACTGGTCTCAGATAGCAGAATAGATCGTGTCGGTATAGGCTGTAACGCAAGCATTTTAGCTTCACCGCACAACTTGTAATACTGGCGCTATGGAAATCCCACGCAAAATGCAATTTTTTTGAGTGCGGGATTGACCTTGCGTTACAGGCTATAATGCTTGCGGTATAGCTATACCGACAGGACTCGTAATGGCTGCGTTACTGTTTTTACGCTGAAATGGCCATTTTTTCAGCATTAAAACTGTAACGCAAAACTCGTAATCTAGGTGATTGTTTGCACACAAGCTAAATTTAGCGCTCTACTTGTAATCTAGCCCAATGTATTTAACAGACACTGGGTGCCATTTTTCTCTACCAGTTCATCTTGTAGCCTGGCACAGGTAAGTGTACAAGTGGGAAAGTCACTGCAGCATTTGTTCCCGGTTATCAACAAGCGCAATTTATTTATTTTTTACAACCAATAAAGTGCATTATTTTTTCTTTTTACAATTGCTATTGAATACAAAACTATTTTGTATTAAAAAAATATTTCATTTCAATACCCAGTAAAATGTTTCAGAGCCCTATAAATCAGTGAAGTTTTACAAACATATGCTACATTATTTTCCATCTGAGAGTACAATATAATAGCCCTCTGAGTTACCAGAAAGCATTATATTCAATAGTAGGGATGGGCGAATGTGTTTATATTCAAATTTGAATGTTAGAACGAATGTTATTGTAGCAATTTGATTTACATAATCGAATGTTGATAAGAATACATATTCATAAACATTCTATTTTCTAATGTTATTTATAGTTTTCGAATGTCACATTAGGTGGTACATGTACACTTGATCAGGTTTTTCTGGTAGACATGGCGGGTGCAGGAGGAAGTGGGCAGAAACAAGGTCAGGAACGTTACCAGTTGAGGGGCAGCAAAAATGTCTCCAAGTACAGTGACCAAGAAAAGGTATTGTCGTATGGCTTAAATTTCTCTCCCACTACTGACTTTAACCTTTTTAATACTATTATCAATATTAATCGTCTGATAAGAAGTATCACACTACGGAAACATTTTAAAGACAGCACACAATCACATACAGACTTTAGTGAACCAGTGTCTGGTAATAGAGAATTATCTTTCCATGAATCATGTGATGTATGGTCACTTGAACAATTGGAACTTGAGGAGAGGGTAGATGTTTTAGATGGTGACAGTACTACCATTTCCATTAGAAGATTAAAAAAACATCATCATTATACCCGATACAGAGTAGAGGTCCCACTCTTGAACTATTCTTTAAAAGAGTGGAAAGTAATTTGTCTAAACTCAAATTCGCGAGTAGTTGTTCCCATTCCAATTTATCAAGAAGAGAAAGATCAGCGTTGTTAGAGCTCCAAAATAACAGGGAGCTGGTAATTCGGAATGCAGACAAAGGGGGCTCTGTTGTGTTATTAAACAAGTGTGACTATGTGGCTGAGGCACTGAGGCAGCTTAATAATGAAGTGAACTATGCGCTATTGGATTACAATCCTACAGCACCCTTTCAGAGGGAGTTGAGGCATCTCTTGGACAATGGTGAGGACTTGGGGATCTTGGACAGAAATACAGTTGATTTCCTGTATGTAGAGCACCCTAGGATGCCTATTTTCTATCATCTGCCCAAGGTCCACAAGTCCTTAGACAACGTCCAGGGAAGACCTATTGTTAGCGTTATAGGCTCTTTGCTTGAGAAATTGTCTCAGTGGCTGGATGAGGTCTTACAACCTTTGACCAAATATCTACACAGTTACTTACAGGATACCAAACATGTTCTCAAGATCATGGAGAGTGTGAAGTGGACCGGACAGTCTAGCTGGTTGACAGTAGATGTAACAGCACTCTACTCGTCAATCAAGCATGATTTGGGACTTGATGCACTTAAATATTTTTTGTGTTATCACTCAGACTTTACCACAGATTTTCAGAACTAATTTTTAAAAGTGGCTTCATTTCTTTTGACACATAACTTTTTTGATTTTGAGGATCAAATATATCTGCAAAGATGTGGGACAGCTATGGGGGCAAAGTTTGCCCCCTCCTACACCAATTTATTTATGGGCTGGTGGGTGGGAGCTGTCCTACATCTTTGCAGATTCTAATCCCTACAGGTCCCTGATTAACGTCTATAAGAGATATATAGACGATTTGTTGTTTATATGGTCAGGCAGTCAGGATCAGGCTTTGATGTTCATTGAATGGTTAAATATCAAGTTCACTTCCGAGTTTAACAAGGTATCCATCAATTTCCTTGATTTAACATTGATAGGTTTGTCTGATGGTAAAATCAGGTCGGAGGTATACAGGAAGCCCATCTCAGGTAACACATTGTTAAGAGCAAATAGCTGCCATCCTAGACACGTGCCTCATGCTGTGAGAATGATCACTTTGAGAAAGAAGCCCATAATCTGAGTAAAAGATTACAGGAAATTGGCTATAAAAAATCAGTTATAACGTGCAAAAAGGCAGGTATTATATATAAGCAAAAAGTATATACGTGCAAAAAGGCACGCTTATATATAAGCGTGAGTACTTGCATGTGTTTGTATTGTGTAACACGCTTGTGTTTTTCACCTTTATTGGTTATGTGGTATGCACACCGTATGTGAATATTTATGACCCTCTAACTATAAACACACACAGAGCGTAAAATCCATTGGTATATTCTTCTTTGTTAAGTTAACATTTATGATCTAGATTCCCTGACATAGCTGTCATCAGATGAATAGAAATATCTTTATTCTATAATTATAATAGTTATTTGCTATTGAATACATTTAAATCTATGTATTTTAATATTTATGCAATCTTATGTTAGGTTGTGTTTTGTGGATCTGTATTCTATGTATTTTATGGATTTATGGATTTACGCTGCTATCTTTTATTGAATTGTCTGTTGTGTAACTATCTACTAATATACTATCTATTAATATACTATATATTAATATAATGTGTTGAAATATTTCATTTTATTTTATGACGATCCGCATATCTCTCTTGATGAATTTAAACTATTTGTTTTCCTCTTAATTAAATTATCTCCTTTTATCATAGGAATAGGTTTGAAATATTGTGTTGCAATTCAATGTAGCATAGCTACGCTTATTAGCATAATTGTGGGTGTGCTTTTTCATTTATTTTTTTAGCCAGTAATTAGGCATTTAAAAAGGTACTGTGTGCCAGACATACTAGGCTATGGCTACGGCTTCCGCCAAAACGCGTAAGCCTGTCTGACACACAGCACCCCACTAAATCTCCATGACTGCTGTAAACTCTTTTAAGGATTTCCAATAAATTTTGTCTTTTATTTACGAAGAGACCGTTGAACTTTTTCTTTCTTCTTGAACGAAACTGAATGCACATATCAATTTAATATACTGTGGTATATAAAAGTCAGATTGTATTTTGGGGTTCTATGCCACCAATTTGACATAAAGCATATGTTAACCTTCACTGCGTATCATGACATGTGGTTGTCATGTGCACAGTGCTTTTAGTGCGGAAGACAGTTATGTGTCATCATGGGTGTTTGCAGAAATACACAGTATATATATATATATATATATATATATATATATATATATATATATATATATATATATATACAGCTCAAAATTTCAAGTCCTAACTTCCTAAGTTACTAGCTAGGACAAAAGGTTACTCGCCAATTCTGATCCTTACCACTACTCACCCACACCACAACCACTACTTTTCTACTCTTTGCATACGTTTAGCTATTGTGAAACATTTTGTAATATTGTTTTTGTTTTATACCATAACTAATTGAATAATGTTACATAATAGATTAACAAAAATAACTGCATAACAGTTAGCAACATCAACTAGAGGTTCTGGGGAAGACAACAGCTGGATAGAAAAAGCAGTTGTTGAACTGAGAGAGTGCTGATAGACATGGAAGGTCATAGCAGACCTGGGGATTTAAAAAAAAAAAGTAATAATTATCATCTCTCCCTTCTTGCTCTTAACTATCTTTCTAGTCTCCATCCTTTCTCCACTCTCTCTTTTTACCCTCTGCCTTCTCTCTCAGGCCATGGGGCATATGTATCAAGCTCCAATTGGAGCTTGATGCCCCGTGTTTCTGGTGAGCCTGCAGACTCGCCAGAAACAGCAGTTATGAAGCAGCAGTCACAAAGACCGCTGCTCCATAACCTGTCCGCCTGCTCTGAGCAGGCGGACAGACATCGCCGGAAATCAACCTGATCGAGTATGATCGGGTTGATTGACACCCCCCTGCTGGCGGCCCATTGGCCGTGAGTCAGCAGAGGGCAGCGTTGCACCAGCAGCTCAGCGTGGTCTGGCGGACCTGATCCGCAGTGTCGGATCAGGTCCGCCAGACATTGATAACTTGGGGCCCATATCTTCTCTTTACACTCTTTCATTGCCCTCTTTCATGTCTCTTCACTCTTCCATTCTGTCTTAAAGGGACAGTAAAGTCAAAATTAAACTTTCATGATTCAGATAGAGCAATCAATTTTAGGCAACTTTCTAATGTACTCCTATTATCAATTTTTCTTCCTTCTCTTGGTATCTTTTTTTTAAAAAGCAAGAATGTAAAGCTTAAGAGCCGGCCCATTTTTGGTTCAGAACCTGGGGATCTCTTGCTTATTGGGTGGCTAAATGTAGCCACAAATCACGAGCGCTATCCATGGTGGTGAACCAAAAATGGACTGGCTCCTTAGCTTACATTACTACTTTTTCAAATAAAGATAGCAAGAGAACAAAAAAAATTGATATGCAAAAGATACAATTGAAGGTAGCACTCCCAGATGGGAAACCTTTAATAGAGCAATGTATTGGGGCTTCCTGACCCTTTCTCAAGCTAACACGTGCTAACAGCTTGTGGCAATTTATATATAACACACACAAAGGGTGACCAATCCTCAAGGTCTCATAGGGTCATGTGCTTAAATTACATCACTGTGACATTAGCAAGAAATTTACATCCTCTCTAAGTTAACCCTAGATAGCTTATATGAAAGTGAACACCCTGAAAAACATGATAAGCAGCATTTAAATAAGAGAATCCTAATATATATAGAAACCTCCAATATCCATAACATATATATGAACAGTGTATATCAATGATTTAAATAAGAGGCATAAGATCAAATTCCCTATTAAGCCCCCTAGGGGCCATAGCATCCAAAATCCATATCCACTTAGCTTCCTTGTATAATAGGCCCCTGATCCTATCTCCTCCCCTAAGTCTCTTTTTAACATGGTCTATGACCATAAACCTAAGCTGATTGGCTTGATGGCCCTTTTCTAGTAAAAGGGAGGGAACAGGGAGATGGGCCATTTTATAATTTCTGATATTAGATTTGTGTTGGCACACACGGTTCTTGACTTTTTGGGTGGTCTCCCCTACATATAAGAGGCCACAAGAAAACTAAGGCACATATACCACGTATGTGGAATTGCAAGTGATATAACCCGGTATTTTAAACCGCTTCCCAGTGTGGGGGTGTGAAATCTCTCCACCTTTAATTATGCTATTGCACTGGCCACACCCTAAACATGGGAATGTGCCATTACGAGGTTTGCCCAAAAACCGATGTGTTGTGTCCTCATTGGTCCCTGTCTGACAGGCCGGCACTAATCTCCTACCAGTGGCATTACCTTTCCTGTAGGCAGCTCGTGGGAAATGCTCAAATTCCTTGATGTCAGGGCATGCCTCCCTTAATACATGCAAATTCTTTTTGGGAATTTTATACACTTGATCGCTCATAGTGTTAAAGGTAATAACACATGACATACTATTTGGATGTTGTTCTCTCTGTCTGTCACTGCTCTCACTGAGACACTCTTGATACAAGATACTTTCTTTGATTCAGACAGAGCATATAATTAAAAAAATTTTTTTTACTGTTTACTTCTTTTATAAAAGTTTTGTTTCCATGGAATTCTTTGTTGAAGTGATACCTAGGTATATCTTCAACAAATCCAGCACTGAGGATCTAGTGCTCTTGCAAATGGATAACATTCTTGCAAAATCTGGTGCCAAAAATAATCAAATGCTGCTGCTCACAGCCATATTCCAGATCTATGCATATGCCTAGTGGCATTCCTGCTAGAGTGCTTTTTTTTTCTTTTGCTCTTTGTTCTATATCACAAGAAAATTGCCAAAATGTATGATGTTCAGACTTTTGTTCAGGCCTTGATAAGAATCAAGATGATGATTACTACTCCTTCAAATCTTAATCTGGTTTTGAGAATTCTTCAAGCCACTACATTTGAACCCATGTATAGGTTAGACCTTCAGCTTTTATTGTGGGCAGTTATTTTTTTCTGCACTATGAACAAAGTATTCCTTTTCTTCTAAGGTAGAATCTACAGACATTATCAACCAAGAAATTGTAGTTCCTACTTTATGCCCACATCCTATGAATTCTAAGGGCAACTTCTTCACAATATTGATATTGTGATAGCTTTAGAGTTCTATGTGGAAGCCACAAATAGACTTTCTTCTTCCTTAGTCATCAACTTCTCTGGACCTCAAAGGGCAATAGAGTTATGGCACTTACTTTAGCTGCTTGGCTTAAAGCCTCAATTCATAAGATGTTGGTTACTGCTTATTCCACAAGAATAGTTTCCAACTTCTTGGGCCATCTGTAGTGAAGCTTCCATAGACCAAATATGTTAAATGGCTTAGTCTTCTTTACAAACATTCATAACATTGTATTACTTTGACATGTATGCCTCTTTAGAGGCTGCTTTTGGCAGAAAAGTGTGGTGGGCTGCAGTGCCTGATCAGTAACATACCTGCCTTAAATGCTGATAATTATCAACCAATAGATTATCTACCCCATCATTTTATAAAACACATCTACATACTATTCTCAGACTTGAATTCAAATGACAATGACTTTCTATAGTTTTATTGGGACAACTAAATGGAAACATGGGGCAAGCTATACTCTTTCCTACCAAGATCTCCCTGTGAAAAATAGTAGTTGAATTCATGACAGACTCTAATGGATTGGGAATCTTAAAGGGACAATAAAGTCAACATTAAACTTAAATTGACTGGATAAAGCATGAATTTTAAACAACTTTCCAATGTACCTCTACGATAACATTTTCTTAGTTCTCTTAGTATCTTATGTTAAAGAGTAATCCAAGGTGAGCTCAGGAGCATGCATGTGTCTTAAGTCATTTGTCACCAGTGTTTGCAGCATTGTTTATAGCAGTTTTATACATACGCACGCCTGCTTGGTTCCAGAGTACACGGAGAACAGCCTACTCAAACTACTATAACGATTGTTCACAACGGGTAAACTTCCAAATCCTTTTGGTGACATTTGTCTTTTGACTCTACCTTCTTTGTGAAAGGTGTTTGACGAAACTAAAAACAGTACATTGCTGTCCCTGTAACTGCACATTATATGCTGGATAACATATCACTTTATTATTGTGCTTGTGAATTTATGTTTGGCCATTAGGCTTGTCAAAGCGGCTATACTATAGCCATTCATTGGATCTGCTACTAAATACTAGCACGTTTTGTATTTAGGTGGTTTGTATTACACTTTTGAAAATTATATTTATGAGGGTGTTCTAGCGCAGTGAGTTTTTCTGTTGTGTGCAGTTTTATACATAGTTACAAACACTGCTGCCATAGACTGCTATAGACACGTGCATGCTCTTAAGCTCATACCAGCTTACCTAGGTTAAGTCTTCAACAAAGAATACCAAAAGAACAAAGCAAATTTGATAATAGAAATATATTGGAAAGTTGTTTAAAATGGCATGCTCTACTTAAATCATGTAAGTTTAATTTTGACTTTACTGTCCCTTTAAATACTTTTTGCTTTTGTGTAAAACTTGTGCTTTGTCTCACACTGGAAATGCCAAAAAGCAAAATCTGTAGCCTAAGTTTTAAAAATGCTGCAAATTGCCTAGACCAGTTATTTGATTTTCAGCATTTGCAGGTTAAAGATTTAGGGGCCGAATTATCAAGCTCCGAATGGAGTTTGATGCCCCTGTTTCCACGCAAGCAGTGATCTAAAGGCCGCTGCTCCATAACTTGTCGGCCTGCTCTGAGGCAGCGGACAGAAATCAACCTGATCCAATACAATCTGGCTGATTGACACCCCCTGCTAGCCGCAGATTGGCCACAAATCTGCAGGGGGCGGCATTGCACCAGCAGTTCACAAGAACTGCTGGTGCAATGATAAATGCCTAGAGCGTATGCTGTCAGCATTTATTGATGTGTGGCGGACATGATACGCTACATCGTATCATGTCCGTTTGCACTATGATAAATTAGCCCCCAAGCCTCTATGGAGTGCGGCCAAAGAACAATTTTTACACAAAGCTATAGGTGTCCATTACCTTTTTAATATTTTTAAATGAAGATGGTACAGAGGCTGAAAAAGGTTAGGGAAGTACTGAAGAGGAGCTTTGCCTCAAGTTTCTTTCTTTAGGTGTCTCAGCCTAACTCTATTATTATTAACAGGTATTTGTAGAGCGCCAACAGATTCCGCAGCGCTGGAATCTAAGGTATTTCTCAGGTATTTCTCACTAAAACCAAGGATTTCCAATCAGACTGTTTTTAGATTCTGTTGAATGTAAATAAAAAAAGAATGAATATAGAAATAAAGGTCTTTTTATGGTTAGATTCCAAGACACTTGGAAGTTTAATTGTTTAAAAGGACACAACCCAAATTTTTCCTTTCACGATTCAGAAAGAGCATGCAATTTAAGCATCTTTCTAATTTACTCATATTATAAAATGTTTCTTCATTCTATTGATATCTTTATTTTAAAAAGCAGAAATGTAAGCATAAGAGCCGGCCCATTTTTGGTTCAGCACCTGGGTAGGGCTTGCTGATTGGTGGCTAAATGTAGCCCCTTTAATTATCCTATCCTTTTCTGAATTATGCTGTAGAATTTGTTCTGCAAATTTGTGCTAATTAGCATAGCAGATAATATTAAACCCTTTTTTTTTTTTTTTTTACTGCTGACTGCTTTTCTTTTATTACATGACCAAGACCAAAAAACAAAATTCGTCACTCTTGGTCTTTGCATTTTTCCCCTAGATATTTATCTAATATATATATATATATATATATATATATATATATATATATATATATATATATATATATATATATATATATATATATATATATATATGTATATGCAGTATATAAATGTGTACACAACAATTGTACATGATTTGCTTTTATAAGTTACTCCGGACGATGCCTTTTACCTTATTGTATCACCCAAACTAATTTAGTTTTGCCTAGCCAGAATTTATGACAATAAACAGAAGTAGCAAAATCTATTTTGTGTCATCTCTTTTCAATTCAAAAGCTGGAAGTCATTCCTTTTCTGTACAAGAAAACATCCTGGCGCAGTTGTCTATGTACTTTATTTCTGGTTGGAGCAAGAGTCTGTCATGCAGCAGGCAAATCTTATCACTCAAACTCAATTACCTCTGAAGTAGCCGTTGTTGAAGCAAAACAGGTCTTGATAGCAGTTCTCATTTGTAAACCATAATTTATTATGCTGAGTTTGCCAGTTATACAATACGGATCCCATGTACTATTAACATCTATGTATAAATCAGAAAAGAAACAACTAATTTATCCATCACTATGTGCGATGTCATTGCTTAGGCAACATGATGCTTTTTTGACTAATTATACCTCTATAAATGTCCAGAACTTCAGTCTTCCTCTATTCAGCTGTTATTCATGTATTGATTTCATCCAGAAAAACCTAGAAACCCTGCCGGATTCGCCCTCACCCCACCCTTGTCCAGCACATCCTGACCCAGTGACACTTGGCCCAACACCTAGTCCACACAGTCATGTTTAAATTACGCAAGCCGAGTTGTGCTTTGCCTCATGTAAACAATAACCCACTATTGCATATTAAAAGTTGTTGGGTAAAATGCTTTTTAACCTAAATTCAAATTTGTAACCAAATTATTTTAAAGGGTCACAAAACACAAAATGTTTCTCTAATGATTTGGATAGAAAGTACTATTTTAAACATCTTTCCAATCTACTTCTATTATCAAATTTACTTCATTCTGTTGCTAATCGTTTTGCAGCTGTGCACTACTGGAGAAACTAGCTGAACACATAAGGTGAACAAATGACAAGAGGTATATATGTGCAGCCACCAATCAGCAGCTAGTTCCCAGTAGTGCATTGTTGCTTCTGAGTCTACCTAGGTATGCATTTCAAGAAAGGATACCAAAAGACAAAAGCAAAGTATATAATAAAAGTACATTGGAAAGTTGCTTAAAATTTCATACCATGGGGCCGAATTATCCCCTGTTTGCCTCTGTTTCTGCGCGAGCCTTCACGCTCCCCGGAAACAGAAGTTATGAAGCAGCGGTCTTAAGACCACTGCTCCATAACTGGTCCGCCTGCTCTATGGCTGCAGACATCAATCCGCCTGATCCTTTACGATCATGCTGATTGACACTTCCTGCAAGCAGCCAATTGGCCGCGAATCTGCAGGGGGCGACATTGCACAAGCTGTTCACAAGGACTGCTTGTGCAATGATAAATGCCGACAGCGCATGTCGGCATTCATCGATGTCTATCGGACATGATCCGCTGAGCAGATCATGTCAGACAGACCGATCATAAATCGGCCCCTATATGTAAATCATGAAAGTTTTATTTTGACTTTTCTGTCCCTTTAATGAACTTGAAACATATTTAGAGGCCGAATTATTAAAGGTCTTGCGGACCTAATCCGACAGTGCGGATCAGGTCCGCAAGATCTCGCTGAATGCGGAGAGCAATATGCTCTCCGTATTCAGCATTGCACCAGCAGCTCACAAGAGCTGCTGGTGCAACGCCGCCCCCTGCAGACTCGTGGCCGCCAGCAGGGGGTGTCAATTAACCCGATCGTATTTGATCGGGTTGAATTCCGGCGATTCCTGTCCGCCTCATCAGAGCAGGCGGACAGGGTTATGGAGCAGCAGTCTTTAGACCACTGCTTCATAACTGCCGTTTCTGGCAAGTCTGAAGACTCGCCAGAAACACGACCCTTCAAGCTCCGTTCGGAGCTTTATAGATAGGCCTCTTAGTGTGCTCTTATAGTGTCAGTAACATGCCCATTGTACTCGTATATACAAGTCGTAGGTTAAATTTTCTCAATTTGAAATACACCTTTTGCATTTTGTGCTTTAAAAAGCAAACAAAAAACCCCCCCAGTATTAACGGTTATCCCTTGTTTTTGTGGATTAAAAAAAAATGGAAGGTGTATCGTAAACAGATTAAAGGGACATTCCGGTCAAAATATAAATGCACATAGATGAATTACAACTTTTAATAGAAACATATTTGCAATATACATGTATTGGCAAAAATACTTCCAGTAAAAGTTATCACTATTTTAGTGTTAGCATTTTTCTCTGCACGTGCATGTGAAGCATAATGAGATATTCTCAGTGCACATGTATTTTAAATAATGCAGCTGCTCAGAGCGCCAGTGGGGCTTATATCATGTCAGCAATGAACAAATTGAGTCATTATTATCGGTTATTTGTAGAGCGCCAACAGATTCCGCAGCGCTAGTAATTAATTCCGCAGCGCTGCAATTACCAGATGGTACAAGCACCTTAGGCTCTCTGAGCAAGACTGTGTTTAAAATGCTGGTGCACGGTGCATACTTAAATACACTTTAAAAAAAGCTATAGCTTTTATTAGAAGCATTTTTGCTAACACATGTATATTACAAAAATGTTTCTATTCAAAACTGAAATGCCTCCAGGTGGATTCCAATTTTGGCAGGAATGTCCCTTTAACCAAAAATTCCACTACTTAAGTGGATTTTTGTGCTTCATCAGCTTAGAGCTCAAGCATTAGCCAACATTAATTTTAGTGCAAGCCCTTATAGAAATCTATTATCTGAGGGGAAAAAAGCACCTGTGCTATACTTCAGTGTGTGCAATATATATTAAAGGGGCAGTAAACTTACAAACTAATGTTATATAATTCTGCACTATAACATTTGTTTACCGGCTTATTTATACACTAAAGTATTGCAGAGAAATTTTATGTAAAATCTCCTTTTTCCAGAACGCTTCCTCTACTGAGCGGGTCTGTTTTTTCCACAGTGCATCGCGGCAACGCTGTCTAGTCACAATGCGGTCGCGCCATTAAAATGAATGTAACTCGCTCCCGCTCTGGTCTAATAGCAGGAGCGAGCTACATTCATTTTAATGACGCGACCCGGGCACACTGTGACTAGACAGTGTTGCCGCAATGTGCTGTGGAAAAACCAGACCCCCTCAGTAGAGCAAGGAGCAGCGTTCTGGAAAAAGGAGATTTTACATAAAATTTCTCTGCAATACTTTAGTGTGTAAATCTGCCGGTAAGCTAATGTTATATAATTATAAATCTGCCGGTAAGCTAATGTTATATAATTCTGCACTATGTGCAGAATTATATAACATTAATTTGTAAGTATACTGCCCCTTTAACCTGCAAAAATATAAGCTTTATGGATTGAGCTCCAGAGATGTTAATGTGCTCTACTGCTTGCGCTCCACTTGTAATCTATGTCTTTAAACCTTGCAAAAGGATTAAAAACATTGTCAAAGTAGTGCTCCTGTGCCATTCAAGATGTTGATACAGATAGTGAGCCAATCAGAAGCCACTGGTCAATTCCTCATCTGCATTCTGCAGCAAAATAGGGTATTACAGAAGTGAAACTTTGATTACATGTTAAAACAGTTTGAAAGAGTTAAACACATAGTAAAAAAGCTATGCAGGACTAAGGGCCCAATTCTATAAAGTTCTCAGGGCTAGTGGGATTCTATAAGAATGCTCGCCAGCCCTTCTATTTCCCTGGTGGAATTAGCATGGAAAACAACATATAGAGCAGCAAATTTTATAAAATCGGGCCTTAAGTGTCTATTTTGTATTACATTTAAAATAAATTATAATAGAACTAGTCCTAAAGCCCATTCACACAGGCCATTTTTTTGCAGTACAGCGGTCCCACCCCTTGCGCTCTCTCCCTCCCCCTCTCTTTTGCTCTCTCTCTCCCCCCTCTCTTTTGCTCTCTCTCTCTCCCCCCTCTCTTTTGCTCTCTCTCTCCCCCTCTCATTTGCGCTCTCTCCCCCTCTCTTTTGCGCTCTCTCCCCCTCTCTTTTGAGCTCTCTCTCCCCCCCTCTCTTTTGTGCTCTCTCTCCCCCTCTCTTTTGCGCTCTCTCTCCCCCTCTCTTTTGTGCTCTCTCTCTCCCCCTCTCTTTTGCACTCTCTCTCTCCCCCTCTCTTTTGCGCTCTCTCTCCCCCTCTCTTTTGCGCTTTCTCTCCCCCCTCTCTTATGCGCTCTCTCTCTCCCCCTCTCTTTTGTGCTCTCTCCCCCCTCTCTCTCTCCCCTCTCTTTTGCGCTCTCTCTCCCCTCTCTTTTGCGCTCTCTCCCCCCTCTCTTTTGCGCTCTCACTCTCCCCCTCTCTTTTGTGCTCTCTCTCCCCTCTCTTTTGTGCTCTCTCTCCCCCTCTCTTTTGCGCTCTCTCTCCCCCCTCTCTTTTGCGCTCTCTCTCCCCCTCTCTTTTGCGCTCTTCTCCCTCTATTTTGCGCTCTTCCCCCCCTCTCTTTTGCGCTCTTTCTCCCCCCTCTCTTTTGCACTCTCTCTCCCCCCTCTCTTTTGCGCTCTCCCCCCCTCTCTTTTGCTGTCTCTCTCCATCTCTTTATCCCCTCCTCTTCTGCTCTCTCTCTCCCCCTCTCTTTTGCGCTCTCTCCCCCTCTCTTTTGAGCTCTCTCTCCCCCTCTCTTTTGCGCTCTCTCTCTCCCCCTCTCTTTTGCGCTCTCTCCCCCCCTCTCTCTCTCCCCTCTCTTTTGCGCTGTCTCTCCCCCCACTCTCTTTTGTGCTCTCTCTCTCCCCCTCTCTTTTGAGCTCTCTCCCCCCTCTCTTTTGGGCTCTCTCCCCCTTTTTTTTGGCGCTCTCTCTCCCCCTCTCTTTTGCGCTCTTCCCCCCTCTCTTTTGCGCTCTCTCCCCCCTCTCTTTTGCGCTCTCTTTCTCCCTCCCCCCTCTCTTTTGCGCTCTCTTTCTCCCCCCTCTCTTTTGCGCTCTCTCTCCCCCTCTCTTTTGTGCACTCTCCCCCCTCTCTTTTGCTGTCTATCTCACTCTCTTTATCCCCCTCTTCTGCTCTCTTTCTCCCCCTCTCTTTTGAGCTCTCTCTCTCCCCCCTCTCTTTTGCGCTCTCTCTCTCCCCCTCTCTTTTGCTCTATCTCTCTCTCCCCCTCTCTTTTGCGCTCTCTCCCCCCCTCTCTCTCTCCCCTCTCTTTTGCGCTCTCTCTCCCCCCACTCTCTTTTGTGCTCTTTCTCTCTCCCCCTCTCTTTTGAGCTCTCTCCCCCTCTCTTTTGCGCTCTCTCCCCCCTCTCTTTTGCGCTCTCTCCCCCTTTTTTTTGCGCTCTCTCTCCCCCTCTCTTTTGCGCTCTCTTTCTCCCGCCCTCTCTTTTACGCTCTCTTTCTCCCCCCTCTTTTTTGCGCTCTCTCTCCCCCTCTCTTTTGCTATCTATCTCCCTCTCTTTATCCCCCCTCTTCTGCTCTCTTTCTCCCCCTCTCTTTTGAGCTCTCTCTCTCCCCCCTCTCTTTTGAGCTCTCTCTCCCCCCTCTCTTTTGCGCTCTCTCTCTCCCCCTCTCTTTTGCGCTCTCTCTCCCCCAACTCTCTTTTGTGCTCTCTCTCTCCCCCTCTCTTTTGAGCTCTCTCCCCCCTCTCTTTTGCGCTCTCTCCCCCTTTTTTTGCGCTCTCGCCGCCTTTTTTGCGCTCTCTCTCCCCCTCTCTTTTGCGCTCTCTCTCTCCCCCCTCTCTTTTGCGCTCTCTTTCTCCCCCCCTCTCTTTTGCGCTCTCTCTCTCCCCCCACTCTTTTGCGCTCTCTCTCTCCCCCTCTCTTTTGCGCTCTCTCTCCCCCCACTCTCTTTTGTGCTCTCTCTCTCCCCCTCTCTTTTGAGCTCTCTCCCCCCTCTCTTTTGCGCTCTCTCCCCCTTTTTTTGCGCTCTCGCCCCCTTTTTTGCGCTCTCTCTCCCCCTCTCTTTTGCGCTCTCTCTCTCCCCCCTCTCTTTTGCGCTCTCTCTCCCCCTCTCTTTTGCGCTCTCTCTCTCCCCCCTCTCTTTTGCGCTCTCTTTCTCCCCCCCTCTCTTTTGCGCTCTCTTTCTCCCCCCTCTCTTTTGCGCTCTCTCTCTCCCCCCTCTCTTTTGCGCTCTCTCTCCCCCTCTCTTTTGTGCACTCCCCCCACTCTTTTGCTGTCTATCTCCCTCTCTTTATCCCCCTCTTCTGCTCTCTTTCTCCCCCTCTCTTTTGCGCTCTCTCCCCCTCTCTTTTGAGCTCTCTCCCCCTCTCTTTTGCGCTCTCTCTCTCCCCCTCTCTTTTGCGCTCTCTCTCTCCCCCTCTCTTTTGCGCTCTCTCCCCTCTCTTTTGCGCTCTCTCTCCCCCCACTCTCTTTTGTGTTCTCTCTCTCTCCCCCACTCTTTTGAGCTCTCTCTCTCCCCCTCTCTTTTGCGCTCTCCCCCCTCTCTTTTGCACTCTCTCCCCCTTTTTTTGCGCTCTCTCTCCACCTCTCTTTTGCGCTCTTCCCTGCTCTCTTTTGCGCTCTCTCCCCTTTTTTTGCGCTCTCTCTCCCCTCTCTTTTGCGCTTGCTTTCTCCCCCCTCTCTTTTGCGCTCTCTTTCACCCCCCTCTCTTTTACGCTCTCTTTCTCCCCCCCTCTTTTTTGCGCTCTCTTTCTCCCCCTCTCTTTTGAGCTCTCTCTCTCCCCCTCTCTTTTGAGCTCTCTCTCTCCCCCTCTCTTTTGCGCTCTCTCTCTCCCCCTCTCTTTTGCGCTCTCTCTCTCCCCCTCTCTTTTGCGCTCTCTCTCCCCCTCTCTTTTGCGCTCTCCCCCCTCTCTTTTGCGCTCTCTCTCCCCCCTTTCTTTTGCGCTCTCTCCCCCCTCTTTTTTGCGCTCTCTCCCCCGTCTTGTCTTTTGCACTCTCTCCCCCTCTCTTTTGTGCTCTCTCTCTCCCCTCTCTTTTGTGCTCTCTCTCCCCACTCTCTTTTGCGCTCTCTCTCCCCCTCTCTTTTGTACTCTCTCCCCCCTCTCTTTTGCGCTCTCTCTCCCCCCTTTCTTTTGCTCTCCCCCCCCTCTTTTGTGCTCTCTCCCCCTCTCTTTTGTGCTCTCTCCCCCCCTCTCTTTTGCGCTCTCTCTCCCCCTCTCTTTTGTGCTCTCTCCCCCCTCTCTTTTGTGCTCTCTCCCCCCTCTCTTTTGTGCTCTCTCCCCCTCTCTTTTGTGCTCTCTCCCCCCCTTTCCCCCCCTCTCTTTTGTGCTCTCCCCCCTCTCTTTTGTGCTCTCTCCCCCCTCTCTTTTGTGCTCTCTCCCCCCTCTCTTTTGTGCTCTCTCTCCCCCCCTCTCTTTTGTGCTCTCTCTCTCCCCCTCTCTTTTGTGCTCTTTCTCTCTCCCCCCTCTCTTTTGTGCTCTCTCTCTCTCCCCCCTCTCTCTGTCTCCCTCTCTCTATCCCCTCTATCTTGCGTGAGTGACCCCGCCCTGCCACGCCCCCTGTATGCCCGGCCACGCCCCTTTCACGATCCTCCTCGTCTGGCCATGCCCCCTTCATGTCCGGCTACGCCCACTTCTGCCGCAGATCAGGATCAGGTAGGGACTCAAAGGCCAGGTGTGTTTGTCCTTGTGCTGTCTCTACTGCCCATGACAGCTTCGGAAAAACACACTTGGCATTTTATATAATAGGATTATCTTACTCTATAGTGCATAGTATAATGAATCATCTTACTAAATACTGAAAACTCTATGTAGTGTGCGAAATGTCCACAAGTTTGATTCACCTGAGCTGATTGGTTAACCTAGGTGTTTATTGCTATAGATATCCGTTTTTATTGGTCTCTAAATAAAATAGAATATATAAGAAATGTATATATAGTTGAAAGATGGCTTTTGTTTTGTACATTATTTTTCCATGCTATTCAGTACTAAGATCCTAGTCTTGCAGAGAAAACCCAATATAATTGCAGTAATTATCTGAGTGTTCCTTCCTCACATGCTATTAGTATATCTTTTTTTGGCAATCATTGTACTATATCTAAATTTGTTTTCAAGGGATAATTATGCAGAACTCCCCAGAGATATAGCAAATCCTACTTACAAACAGGAGTCCTGTCGAAATGTCTGCTGCTCACACTCATTAGCAAAAAACGTATATTTATTCTTTGACAAACGTACTTAGCTTCTTGCTGTTTCTTTTAGTACAGCTTGCAAATGTTTGTTAATCCTGCTTTTAAGCTAAAACAGGAGGAAATAATCATTAGCTCTACATCAAGAAGTTGTTAGCAGGTTTTATTTTCAACTTTGTGTCAGTAAATATGAACATAAAATTATGTTTTTTCCCTGAAACTTCACTTGTTAACTTGTAGTTACTTGAAGTTATGCAAAAAAGAAATCACTGGGGGTTTTACGTTTCTGTACATTATAATGTTTATGAAAATAGTGTTGTTGTACATTTTACAAGAAGAAGAGTTGTGCCTAAAATAAGTGAGGCCTAAGATAAAGTCACTTATTAGACACTGACAGAAGTCTTTCATTATATCTTCATATCTGACTGTTGGTCAAACTCAGTCTGTCACAAGTTTTGCATTTTAAAATCAGGATTAATAAATGTCGTATAAAAGCTGCCATTATGGTGCCTCTCATCAATTCATCAGGAATAGACCTTTTTTGTTATTAAATTATTATCTCATAGAAAAAATATTTAGATAAGAAATGAGCTTGTAAAATTCATGTTATGTTTGAAGAACATGTGATTCTTACACTTATAACTTATCACGTGGGCCTATTATTTTTTCGTGATTCAGATAGAGCATGCAATTTTAAGCAACTTTCTTACTTACTCCTATTATCATTTTTTCTTTGTTCTCTTGCTATCTTTATTTGAAAAAGAAGGCATCTACATTTTTTGGTTCAGGACTCTGGACAGCACTTTTTTATTGGTGGATGAATTTATAAGCAAGTTTTATTTTTTATTAGTTTGTTTATTAAGGTTTTAAAGGTGCTTTTGTGGGTCCCTTATTGTGTTCTATGTGGTGAGAAGTTAACGGTTGTGAAAAAGATGCGGCTCATTGATTACAAAGGAGCTGATCTCGCAAGTCGTGGCTGTGACGAGGGGCTGTTACAGTTCTCTTTTGCAATTTTCGAGTTGCAAGATGTTGGTTAGAGATTCCCTGCCTAATATAATGACTTACAGGTTGCTGAAAAGGGCTAGAGAAGTAAACCTTCATGTTCAAAAATCCATAGTGGGTCTAATTGTGTATGCGTGGAAAACGTTACGCGTTGATACTACTCTCCCCAGAAGTGCAAAGACGAATGATAGACCAGATCGCAAAATGCTCAGTACGGTTAAGAAGAATCCTTAAATGTCATATGAAAATTTACAGAAATATCTGGAACTGCTAGCATCTCTGTTGACAAGTTGACAATATGTAAAACATTAGACATGAACAGTGTTCATGGGAGAACACAATGGAGTAAGTCCAAAAAAACATTGCTGTATGTCTGAAGTTCAGAAACAAGCACCTGTATGTTCCACGGTGCTAATGACAGAATATTCTACGTATAGATAAAAAACAATGTTGAGTTGTTTGAAAGGAACACAAAACTATGTGTGTTGGAGAAGAAAGGGCACTGAAAAGCAACATCAAAAACGTATGTGGAGGGGGCATTTTAATTTGAGGCTGCTTTGCTGCTTCAGGGCCTGGACAGGTTGCTATTATTTATAGGAAAAATTAGTTCCCAAGTCTACTAAGACATTTTTTTAGGAGAATGTAAGGCCATCTGTCCACCATGCTGACATTTTACTTTTGGTTGTTACAACAGGACAATGTTCTAAAGCACAGCAATAAATCAAAGGGATGGCTGTCCAACTGATGGAATTAAATAAAATACACCTTCTGGTCCAGTTAGAGTTCTAAACCTGAATCTAATGGGAATGCTGTGACCTCAAGAGATTAATTTACACCTAAAATTCAAAAAATATTGCTGAACTGAAACCGTTTTGTAAAGAGGAATTGATTAAATTCCTGCTGACTATTGTGTTGGTTGTATCTGTAACTACAGGAAAGATTTGTTTGAAGTGATTGCTGCCAAAGGAGAGTCCGTTATTAAATCTAAGAGTCCACATACTTTTTCCACCCTGCACTGTGAATGTTTACACAATATGTTCAGTAAAGACATGAAAACATGGAGAGCAACCAATATTGCAGGGTGTGGTATCTTTAGCGAGACCCTACACTGGTATTACAAGTGTCTAGTAAAAAAGTTTTACCAGAGAATCTTAAAGGTATAGGAAAGTCAAAATTAAACCTGCATGATTCAGATAGAACATGTAATTTTAAGACACTTTTAAATTCACTTCTATTTTCAAATGTGCTTCGTTCTCTTGGTATCCCTTGTTAAAAAAGAATACGCACATATCGTACATTAATGGGATCTAGCTGCTGATTGGTGCCTGCACACATTTGTCTCTTGTTATTAGCTAGCTAGATGTGTTCAGCTTGCTTCCAGTAGTGCACTGCTGCTCCTTCAGCAAAGGATAATGAGAATAAAGCACATTTGCTAATAAAAGTAAATTGGAAAGTTGTTTAAAATTTTATGTTCTATCCAAATCATGTAAGAAAATTTGGGGCTTTCCTGTCCCTTTAAGTGGCCGATATTCATTTAGTGCATACTTTGGTTCAGATTATGGATAAAAAGTGAAAACGATTGTGAAATGGCTCCTAGGAGACAGTCTTAACGTGAATTAGTAACCTTTTTAACAAATATTCTGAATGTGACTAATAATGTTATATTTAATCTGTATATGGTGACTACATGTATTTATTTTTCTAAAATCTATATGTATTAGGGCAGTCTCATTACCTGACCAATAACAAGCTAAATATTTGGTCTATGAAGAAAACTTTTCACAGCTTAAGTAGCTGACAGATGCAGTGTGATAGCTCCCAAATAATAGTGACAGTTATTAGTATTTGTAATGTGTCACATGACTGCCATGATCTGGTGTAAAATAATTACACTAGGCACAAGCCATCCTAAAATGAATTGTGAACAAATAAATAAATGATACCAGAGGTATAACTAGAAAACCCACTGGTATTACAAATGTCTAGTAAAAAAGGGTCACCAGAGAATCTTAACATAGCCGATATTCATTTAGTTTGAATGGATAGCGTATGGTCCTCTATTATCACTCATATTACAAGTAGCGACTTAGGGCCTGATGATATAAAGCTCTAAAATGATCCTCCAGCACTGCAAGATCACTAGTTAAATTCTTAAAAGACAGATTTTGCCTTCTCCAAGGGGTGTTCCCTGTATGCAAAGAAGAGTCAAGCCTAGCGCAATAACACGGCATGACATGACAGCTCTGCTGCATTTACACTTTGTGCTTTGTATTCTATATTACTTTACACTTTAGATTATATATATATATATATATTTTTATATTCTTTATTTATTCCAAGGATATACAATGATTATGTATCTTACAAACAACGTATTGCAGTCAATAATTCAATACACGAAGGATACATAGAAATTCACAGTTTCTGCTTTAACACTGTAATCGTGCATGTCCTTACATTTTACATTTTACATTTTACATTTCCTATACTAAAATCTAAGTCTCCACTCAATTTTCACTCCTCCGTCCCCAGGGTGTCTTTTGTGTACATATGTTTTATTCCATACTCTCGTTCCTGATTAGTGTATGCTACCGTTAAAATTGAGCTGCCATTCCCCTCTCAGTTGAGCTTGTAAGATACATTCTGTCGGCTAGATTATGAGTGTTACGGTTACCCTTAGTCTCGCTGAGAGATGGACCGCTTAGTAGCCTGGATCCCTATTGCTAAAGAGGGGAGAAGCTGCTTTCCATAGTATTCTATATGAGTCTCGCAAATATAGAATAATCTCCCTTAGCTGCAGTACAGCTAGGATACCCTTCTGCCCACAAAAACGAGTCAACGCTGCGATTGAGGGTCAAACAAGAACTCAGGACTGGGATGCCCAGCCTGCTTTTTATTAAGGTTACATGCACACAGGGCACTCCCAGGGGGAGAGGGGGGGAAGCACAAAATCCCCCATCACACATTTAGATAGAGAGCACTGTCCTTTGACAGGCCACAATAGGATTACAGTACTTAAGATAACAAGTTTACAAGTTCATCTTATCAATTAGCAGTCTGGCTCCAGAGGTGATTAGACAATAGTTTCTAAAAGCTGAAAAAAAAGAGTTAACTCTTTATGAAATGAAACTTGTTACAGTTTTCTTGGAGCCCTTCTTAGGCGCTGGCTTGCTGGTTCAGGCATTGCTGCTGGGAAATAAGCTCTTCACAACAGAATAACTAATGCTTCTGTAACATTGCTCCCTTTCTGTGGAACACTCTGGCAGACACGGTCTGACCCCTTTTCGGGGCAGACTAAGGCTGTCCAGACCGCTGGTTATGCGGGGCTGAGGTCGGTTTGTCTGGACAACCCGTCGGCGTTGCCATTCTGTTTCCCAGGTCTGTAAGTAATGGTGAAATTGAAGGTTTGCAACGATAAGCTCCAACGTAATAGCCTGCCGTTATCTCCAGAGACCCGGTTCAGCCACACCAACGGGTTATGGTCGGTGACCAGAGTGAACTCCTGACCATATAAATAGGGAGTCAATTTCTTTAATGCCCACACCAAAGCCAAACACTCCTTTTCGACCGCTGCATAGCTGACTTCGCGGGGCAGGAGCTTCCGGCTGATGTAGGCAACTGGATGCTCCCCTCCATCTTCGCCTACTTGGCTGAGGACAGCTCCCAGCCCGAACATGGAAGCATCTGTATGGACGATAAAACGTTTGTTAAGGGCTGGGGCCGCCAAGACAGGAGCGTTAATTAGAGCATTTTTGAGAGCCTGGAAAGCCGTTTCACAGTGGGGAGACCACAGGACCTGTCGAGGTAAGTTCTTCTTGGTCAAGTCAGTCAGGGGTTTGGCAAGTGTGCTGTAGTCTGGTACGAACCGTCTATAGTACCCTGCCGTGCCCAGGAAGGCTAGGACCTGAGTCTTAGTGATGGGGGTGGGCCAATTGGCGACAGCTTCTATTTTGGCCGGCTCTGGTCGCTGCTTTCCACACCCCACCCGGTGACCCAGGTACTGTACCTCGGCCATCCCAAAGTGGCATTTTTCTGGCTTCAGAGTCAGGCCAGCAGCCCGGATCTGATCCAGAACCATTCCCACATGAGCTAAGTGGTCCTCCCAGGACTCACTGTGGATCGCTATGTCGTCCAGGTAGGCGCAAGCAAAACTCTGGAAGCCATCCAGGAGCCTATCCACCAAGCGCTGGAATGTAGCTGGGGCATTCTTCATCCCAAACGGCATTACCCTAAACTGATATAAGCCGAATGGGGTGACGAATGCCGACTTGGGGATAGCCTCCGGGGCCAGGGGAATCTGCCAGTAACCTTTGCAGAGGTCAATAGTGGTCAGGTAATTTCCCCTGGCTATACGATCGAGTAGCTCGTCTACCCTGGGCATAGGGTAAGCGTCCGTCACGGTATTTTCATTGAGCCTCCGATAGTCTACGCAGAACCGGGTGGTCCCATCTTTCTTGGGCACCAAGACAACTGGGGAGGCCCAGGGACTATCGGAGGGCTCAATTACCCTGAGCTGGAGCATCTCATCGATCTCCTTCTTCATTCCTGTCCTAACTGCTTCGGGGATTCGGTACGGAGCCTGGCGCAAGGGAGCTTGTCCCGGAGTATCTACCTGGTGGGTGGTTAAAGTAGTGTACCCTGGCTTCGGGGAGAAGGTGAGGTGTTTGGACTGGAGGAGTTGGTTGAGCTGCTCCCTTTCAGTGGGGCTAAGTCGGTCCCCTATCTGAACCTGCGCCACTATACCTGTGGGGAGGCTCTTTTCTAATAGGTCTGGAATGGGTAAACTGTCGGGGTCTTCCTGAGGGGAACAACATACGGCCGTCACGTTCTCTGGTCGCTCAAAATATTCCTTGAGCATGTTTACATGGAATGTCTTTCTAAGATTGTTGTCGTGGCAGCTAGCTATCACATAAGTGGTGTCTCCCCTTTTCTCTACGATCTGGTAGGGACCCTGCCAGGACGCCTGCAATTTGTCTGTCTTCACCGGCTTAAGTACTAACACCTTTTGTCCTATGGTGAAGATTCTCTTTCGGGCCCCCCGATCGTACCATACTTTCTGTCTTCTCTGGGCCAACTGGAGATTAGCCCGCACGGATTTGGCTAATTGCTCCATTCGGTCCCTGAGTTCCAGCACGTATGGCACAATTGGGACACCGTCAGCCTCCATCTCTCCCTCCCAGTGCTCCCGGATCAGGTTTAGGGGTCCCCGTACCTTTCTTCCGTAGAGCAACTCGAAGGGAGAGAACCCTGTCGTTTCCTGGGGCACCTCCCGATAAGCAAATAGGAGGTGCGGCAGGAAGCGTTCCCAGTCTCGGTATTCCTGAGTGAACGTCTTGAGCATTTGCTTGAGGGTCCCATTGAACCTCTCACACAGCCCGTTCGTCTGGGGGTGGTATGGGGAGCTTAGGAGGGACTTAATTTTGCAAACCTGCCAGAGTTGTTGGGTCAATTCAGCCGTAAATTGGGTGCCTCGGTCGGATAGGATTTCTTTTGGAAATCCTACCCGGGAGAACACCTGTACTAGTGCATTCGCTACCGTATCCGCTTGTATGTTGGATAGGGCGACAGCCTCTGGGTACCTGGTAGCGTAGTCCACTACGGTAAGAATGTATCGCTTACCGGAGGGACTAGGGGTAGCCAGTGGTCCCACTAGGTCAATAGCAACCCGGCTGAAGGGTTCCTCTACAATGGGCATATTTACTAGCTGGGCTTTAGGGTGATCGCCTCGCCTTCCTACTCGTTGACACACATCGCAGGTGTTACAGTAAGTTCTAACGTCAGCGTGCACCCCTGGCCAAAAGAACGTGTGAGTAATGCGGTGTAGGGTACGGGTAACGGCTAGGTGGCCTGCTAAGGGGATGTCGTGGCCTATTTTGAGGATTTCTTGACGGTATTTGTGGGGCACTACCAGCTGTCGCCTACGCTGTCCCCTTTTCTCTGTCCAGCGGTATAGTTTCCCTTTTTCCCATAAGAATGTTTCGTTATCTGCCCCGCCCCCTCCGGTCTCTGCTCGTTCCCAGTACTTTTGTAAGGTCGAGTCAGTCTTAGACTCTGCCTCGAAGGCATCTGGGGTGTCCCAGGGTATGGGGCCTAACCTGTCAGGCAAGGTCGGGGTAGGTCTTACCTGTGTCTCCCGCACTGGTGAGAGCTCTCGCTCCGTCCGGGCTTGGGCCCGTGTAGTCACTGGGTCCGCCTCGTTGTTGCATACTGGAGCATAGGCAGAAGTCATGGGGCCCAAATCGTTGCCCAGTAGTACTTCGGCAGGTAAATTATCCATTAGGCCCACGTTCACAGCCCCCTTTCCCGCTCCCCAATCAAGATGCACTTTAGCTGTTGGAATTTTGTACACATCCCCCCCCGCCACTCTAACGGCCACAGTCTGTCCGGATCGCTTGTGCTCTGGCACCAAATGACTCTGTACCAGCGTGATAGTAGCCCCTGTGTCTCGCAATCCCTCGGTAGATCGCCCCTCGAGCCATACCCTCTGCCGATGGTGCTGGCGGTTATCTGAGGCAGCATATACAGGGTCTGCCTCGTGAAGCGGCCCCACATATCCCTCCATAGGGGCCTCTTGGTTAACACAGAGGGCCCGGGCCGGACGATAGGACCCAGAGGGGTAATTGTAATTCCTGGGTGTCTGGTGCGTATTAAGGGGGCAGCTAGCCATGAAATGCCCTGGTTGCTTGCATCGGTGGCAAGTCGGTCTGGGACGCTCAGAGCTGTTATTGGGTGGTCCTGAGTGTCGGACGGGCCCTGTGGGCACCGGGGCTCGGAATTCAGCACGAGGGGGTGCACGGTAAACCTCTCTGGGTTCGACCCGTGCTGGAGCTCGGTAGTTCATGGGTTCGTGAAGATGGGAGTCATAATGTTCATCGGCCAATTTGGCTGCTTCTTCTAAGGTAGAAGGCCGCCTGTCTCGCAGCCATTCCTTCCCTTGCTGTTCCATGCCATTATAAAAATGTTCTAAGAGAAACAATTGTAAAATTTCCTCCCCAGTCACCGCTTTACTTCCGCTCAGCCAGTGATTTGCCGCTCTCCGCATTCGGTGCGCCCATTCCATATGGGTATCGTTAGGCTTCTTTTCCGTGCCCCGAAACTGTCGGCGATACGTGTCCGGAGTTACAGCGTACCGTCGCAACAGTGTCTCCTTAACTAGCTCATACTGTGTCACTTCCTCAGCACCCAGAGTACGAAAGGCTTCCAGGGCTCGCCCGGATAGTTTCCCAGACAATATCGTGGGCCACTCTCTGTTGGGAATCTGGTGCAGGGCACATTGCCTTTCGAAGTCCGCCAAATATTCATCAATCCCTGTCTTGCTCTCTAGGAAGGGTCGAAATGCCGCATAGGGTATCTTGGGCCTCCCAGCATTTTCGACAGGGATGATTACCTGCGGTTCTTCAGCATTGCGGTGTGCGTTCGCTAGGTTGAGTTCGTGGGCTCGAGTCTCTCGTATATCCTCGTCCGCCTCCGCCATCAACTGCTGTACCAATTCCATGGAGGGGTTCGGCCCGTATAATGAGAGCCTTTCCCGAACAATCCTGGTTTTTTCGTCACTAATCGTGGTCGGTGTTTCCGCCATTGTGAAGCTCTGATCCAGTTCGGTCAATTCTGCGATCAGCTCTCTCCTCGGCCGGTTGCTGGCGTACCCCCCTCTGCTTTCAAGTAAATCCTTTAGGGTTGTACGCTTCAATTTTTCGTAAGCGCTCTCCATCCGTTCTGTACCTCTCCTAGGAAATCCAGGAAAATCCCGCCGCTGCCGCCAAATGTTACGGTTACCCTTAGTCTCGCTGAGAGATGGACCGCTTAGTAGCCTGGATCCCTATTGCTAAAGAGGGGAGAAGCTGCTTTCCATAGTATTCTATATGAGTCTCGCAAATATAGAATAATCTCCCTTAGCTGCAGTACAGCTAGGATACCCTTCTGCCCACAAAAACGAGTCAACGCTGCGATTGAGGGTCAAACAAGAACTCAGGACTGGGATGCCCAGCCTGCTTTTTATTAAGGTTACATGCACACAGGGCACTCCCAGGGGGAGAGGGGGGGAAGCACAAAATCCCCCATCACACATTTAGATAGAGAGCACTGTCCTTTGACAGGCCACAATAGGATTACAGTACTTAAGATAACAAGTTTACAAGTTCATCTTATCAATTAGCAGTCTGGCTCCAGAGGTGATTAGACAATAGTTTCTAAAAGCTGAAAAAAAAGAGTTAACTCTTTATGAAATGAAACTTGTTACAGTTTTCTTGGAGCCCTTCTTAGGCGCTGGCTTGCTGGTTCAGGCATTGCTGCTGGGAAATAAGCTCTTCACAACAGAATAACTAATGCTTCTGTAACAATGAGTCTTGCGTTAGCCTTAAAAAGCAACGTTGAGAGGTCCCAACGCTGCTTTTTAATGCCCGCTGGTATTACGAGTCTGGCAGGTACAGGTGTACCGCTCACTTTTTTTCAGCGACTAGAGCATACCGCAAATCCCCTTACGTCAATTGCATATCCTATCTTTTTAATGGGATTTTCCTAACGCCGGTATTACGAGTCTTGGAGAAAGTGAGCGGTACAGCCACTCCTGTCAAGACTCCTACCGCATTTAAAAGTCAGTAGTTAAGAGTTTTATGGGCTAACGCTGTAACATAAAACTCTTAACTAAAGTGATAAAAAGTACACTAACACCCATAAACTACCTATTAACCCCTAACCCGAGGCCCCCCACATCGCAAACAGTTAACTAAAGTTTTTAACCCTTAATCTGCCGACCGGACATCGCAGCCACTTAAAAAAATATATTAACCCCTAAACCGCTGCACTCCTGCCTCGCAAACACTAGTTTAATTTTATTAACCCTTAATCTGCCATCCCTAACATCGCCGACACCTACCTACATTTATTAACCCCTAATCTGCCATCCACAACGTCGCCGCAACTATATTAAATTTATTAACCCCTAAACCTAAGTCTAACCCTAACCCTAACACCCCCCTAACTTAAATATAATTTAAATAAAACAAAATAAAATTACTACAATTAAATAAATTATTCCTATTTAAAACTAAATACTTACCTATAAAATAAACCCTTACGCCTAGATTTAGAGTTCTGCGGCCAAAGGGGTGCGTTAGCTACGCATGCTTTTTTCTGGCCGCACCTTTTAAATACCGCTGGTATTTAGAGTTCACAGAATGGCTGGGTTTTCAGTGCGTTAGGCTCCAAAAAGGGAGCGTAGAGCATAATTTAACGCCACTGCAACTCTAGATACCAGCGGTGCTTACGGACGCGGCCAGCTTCAAAAACGTGCTCGTGCACGATTCCCCCATAGAAAACAATGGGGCCATTTGAGCTGAAAAAAAACCTAACACCTGCAAAAAAGCCGCGTTCAGCTCCTAACGCAGCCCCATTGTTTTCTATGGGGAAACACTTCCTATGTCTGCACCTAACACCCTAACATGTACCCCGAGTCTAAACACCCCTAACCTTACACTTATTAACCCCTATTCTGCCGTCCCAGATATCGCTGACACCTGCATATTATTATTAACCCCTAATCTGCCGCTCCGTACACCACCGCCACCTACATTATAGCTATGTACCCCTAATCTGCTGCCCCTAACACCGCCGACCCCTATATTATATTTATTAACCCCTAATCTGCCCCCCTCAACGTCGCCTCCACCTGCCTACACTTATTAACCCCTAATCTGCCGAGCGGATCTCCCCGCTACTATAATAAAGTTATTAACCCCTAATCCGCCTCACTCCCGCCTCAATAACCCTATAATAAATAGTATTAACCCCTAATCTGCCCTCCCTAATATCGCCGACACCTAACTTCAATTATTAACCCCTAATCTGCCGACCGAATCTCGCCGCTACTGTAATAAATGGATTAACCCCTAAAGCTAAGTCTAACCCTAACTCTAACACCCCCCTAAATTAAATATAATTTAAATCTAACGAAATAAATTAACTCTTATTAAATAAATTATTCCTATTTAAAGCTAAATACTTACCTGTAAAATAAACCCTAATATAGCTACAATATAAATTATAATTATATTATAGCTATTTTAGGATTTATATTTATTTTACAGGTAACTTTGTATTTATTTTAACCAGGTACAATAGCTATTAAATAGTTAAGAACTATTTAATAGCTAAAATAGTTAAAATAATTACAAAATTACCTGTAAAATAAATCAGCCAATCGGAATTAAGGTAGGAAAATTCTGATTGGCTGATGGAATCAGCCAATCAGAATCAAGTTCAATCCGATTGGCTGATCCGATCAGCCAATCAGATTGAGCTCGCATTCTATTGGCTGTTCCGATCAGCCAATCGGATTCAACTTGATTCTGATTGCCTAATCCCATCAGCCAATCAGAATTTTCCTACCTTAATTCCGATTGGCTGATAGAATCCTATCAGCCAATCGGAATTCGAGGGACGCCATCTTGGATGACGTCCCTTAAAGGAACCGTCATTCTTCAGTTGGACGTCGGAGGAAGAAGATTGATCCGCGCTGGAGGTCTTCATGATGGAGCCGTTCCTCATCGGATGAAGATAGAAGATGCCGCTTGGATCAAGATGGTTGCCGGTCTGGATCGCCTCTTCTTCCCGGATAGGATGAAGACTTTGGAGCCTCTTCTGGACCTCTTCAGCTGCAGGATTATGGATCGCCAGCCCCCGCTTGGGTTGGATGAAGATTTCGGAGCCAGGACGGATCGGTGTGATACCCGGCGAGGTGAAGATAAGGTAGGAAGATCTTCAGGGGCTTAGTGTTAGGTTTATTTAAGGGGGGTTTGGGTTAGATTAGGGGTATGTGGGTGGTGGGTTGTAATGTTGGGGGGGGGTATTGTATGTTTTTTTTTACAGGCAAAAGAGCTGAATTCTTTGGGGCATGCCCCACAAAAGGTCCTTTTAAGGGCTGGTAAGGTAAAAGAGCTTTGAACTTTTTTAATTTAGAATAGGGTAGGGCATTTTTTTATTTTGGGGGGCTTTGTTATTTTATTAGGGGGCTTAGAGTAGGTGTAAATAGTTTAAAATTGTTGTAATATTTTTCTGATGTTTGTAAATATTTTTTTATTTTTTGTAACTTAGTTCTTTTTTATTTTTTGTACTTTAGTTAGTTTATTTCATTGTATTTATTTGTAGATATTGTATTTAATTAATTTATTGATAGTGTAGTGTTAGGATTAATTGTAGGTAATTTTAGGTATTTTATTTAATTAATTTATTGATAGTGTAGTGTTAGGTTTAATTGTAACTTAGGTTAGGATTTATTTTATAGGTAATTTTGTAATTATTTTAACTATTTTAGCTATTAAATAGTTCTTAACTATTTAATAGCTATTGTACCTGGTTAAAATAAATACAAAGTTACCTGTAAAATAAATATAAATCCTAAAATAGCTATAATATAATTATAATTTATATTGTAGCTATATTAGGGTTTATTTTACAGGTAAGTATTTAGCTTTAAATAGGAATAATTTATTTAATAAGAGTTAATTTATTTCGTTAGATTTAAATTATATTTAATTTAGGGGGGTGTTAGTGTTAGAGGTTAATAACTTTATTATAGTAGCGGTGCGGTCCGCTCGGCAGATTAGGGGTTAATAAATATAATATAGGGGTCGGCGGTGTTAGGGGCAGCAGATTAGGGGTACATAAGGATAACGTAGGTGGCGGCGCTTTGCGGTCGGCAGATTAGGGGTTAATTATTGTAGGTAGCTGGCGGCGACGTTGTGGGGGGCAGGTTAGGGGTTAATAAATATAATATAGGGGTCGGCGGTGTTAGGGGCAGCAGGATAGGGGTACATAAGTATAACGTAGGTGGCGGTCGGCAGATTAGGGGTTTAATCGAGTGGCGGCGATGTGGGGGGACCTCGGTTTAGGGGTACATAGGTATTTTATGGGTGTTAGTGTACTTTAGAGCACAGTAGTTAAGAGCTTTATAAACCGGCGTTAGCCCAGAAAGCTCTTAACTACTAACTTTTTTCTGCGGCTGGAGTTTTGTCGTTAGATTTCTAACGCTCACTTCAGCCACGACTCTAAATACCGGCGTTAGAAAGATCGCATTGAAAAGATAGGATACGGAAATGACGTAAGGGGATCTGCGGTATAGAAAAGTCGCGGCTGGAAAGTGAGCGTTAGACCCTTTCCTGACTGACTCCAAATACCGGCGGTAGCCCAAAACCAGCGTTAGGAGCCTCTAACGCTGGTTTTGACGGCTAACGCCAAACTCTAAATCTAGGCCTAAGATAGCTACAATATAACTAATAGTTACATTGTAGCTATTTTAGGATTTATTTTTATTTTACAGGCAAGTTTGTATTTATTTTAACTAGGTACAATAGTTACTAAATAGTTATTAACTATTTAATTACTACCTAGCTAAAATAAGTACATATTTTCCTGTAAAATAAACCCTAACCTAAGTTACAATTACACCTAACACTACACTATAAATAAATTAATTACCTAAATTAAATTAAATTAATTACAATTAAATAAAATAAACTAAAGTACAAAAAAACAAAACACTAAATTATAAAAAATAATAAAATAATTACAAGAATTTTAAACTAATTACACCTACTCTAATCCCCCTAATAAAATAATAAAGCCCCCCAAAATAAAAAAAATCCCTACCCTACACTAAATTACAAATAGCCCTTAAAAGGGCCTTTTGCGGGGCATTGCTCCAAAGTAATCAGCTCTTTTACCTGTAAAAAAAAAAAGACAATACCCCCCAACATTACAACCCACCACCCACACACCCAACCCTACTCTAACACCTACCCAATCCCCCCTTAATAAAACCTAACACTACCCCCTTGAAGATCACCCTACCTTGAGATGTCTTCACCCAACCGGGCAGAAGTGGACCTCCAGATGGCCGGAAGTCTTCATCCGATCCGGGCAGAAGAGGATCTCCAGAGGGGCAGAAGTCTTCATCCAGGCGGCATCTTCTATCTTCATCCATCTGGAGTGGGTCCATCTTCAAGCCAGCCGACACGGAGCATCCTCTTCCAACGACATCCAACTGAAGAATGAAGGTTCCTTTAAATGATGTCATCCAAGATAGCGTCCCTTGAATTCCAATTGGCTGATAGGATTCTATCAGCCAATTGGAATTAAGGTAGGAAAAATCCTATTGGCTGATGCAATCAGCCAATAGGATTGAGCTTGCATTCTATTGGCTGATTGGAACAGCCAATAGAATGCGAGCTCAATCCTATAGTTAGAGTTAGAGTATAGTTAGAGTTAGAGCTTCCCTACCTATCCAGTTTTTCAAAACTGTCTTTCTCAACTGCAGAATAACATTGTGCACGAATAATGAGTTTGTTTTATTGAGGTTTTGGCAGTTTAGGAATAAAATTGTTTGTGGTGTGAATGGGGCAATGGGGATACCCAGGGTTTTCAGCCAATGATGTAACATTCCCCAAAATCTGTAAAGTCTGGGACATGCCCACGTCATGTGTAGTAGATCTGCACTAGTTATCAAACATTTTGGGCAATTCCCTGTTGATTCAGCTTCCCAATTCTTATATAGCTTGGGTGTGGTATATCCTGTTTGGATGAGTCTGGTATGTGCTTCCCTAATGTCCATGGACAACATGGCATTTCGTACATTTTGGGTTATTCATATTTCCGTGTCTAGCATTCCCGACCATTTCTCGATAATGTGTTTTTGGGTGCTCTCATCTTCAGGGGCCATCAGTGCTTTGTATACTGGGAATATTGATCTGATTCCCTGGGTATATAGGTTGCCTAACTAATACTATCATTACTAGGGAAATCCTCGCTTTTTTGTAGTGTTGTTACGTAGTGTTTTACTTGCAGATATGCAAAGTGGTGTGCCCACGGTAACTCATATTTTGTCTGCAATTGTGAAAAGGTACATATAGTCTCCCCGTCTCCCTCTAGTATTTTCGACATTGCGTCTATTCCTAAGTCTTTCCATTGTACAAACAGTTGTGTATTCATCCCTGGTATAATATTAGGGTTCCCCTGTATAGGAATGTATTTAGTGGTTTCGTGATTTAACCGCAATCTGCAGCATATTTTCCTCCACGAGTAAAGGGGTTGTTGTATTAAGGGGTAGTGTAGTAGGAGTGCATCTGCTTTTGCTGCTTTTAAGGTTCCACTATTTGTTGTTCTAGGGCAGGAATGGTAAAGTGATCTCTGCCCGTCAGTCAGTCAAACACATATTTTGCCTTGGCTGCCCAACAATAAAGCTCAATATTTGGTACCGCCAAACCGCCTGAATCTATCGAGCTCGTCATCCTATTTGATTTAATTCTGTGTTTTTTGTTGGCCCATATAAAAGAGAATATTAGTGAATTCCAAAACTTTAGATCTGTTTTATGTAATACACATGGCAACATTTGGAGGACATAGATCAATTTTGGAAAGAGGATCATTTTTATCAGCCCTATTCTACCTGATATGGAAAGTGGCAGCTTTACCCAATGAGTCGTTAGGTCTACTGCCTCTTTTTTTAACAGTGCATAGTTAGCATTATACCAATTAGCAGGGTCTATGGATAACCTAATTCCCAGATATTTAAAAGTTTACCCTATTGGTTTAAAGTCGTAGTGTAAGTCTGGTATATTATTAGTATGCATCAACCAGATTAGTTCCGTCTTATCAGTATTGACTTTGTTTCCCGATATTTGTCCAAATTCTGTGATCAATCCCATGATTTTAGCTATGTTTGCCCTATGATTTTGAATGTATAAGACCATGTCATCTGCAAAGAGGGATAGGTGTAGTGTTTTGCCTCCGATTTTGAGTCCCTCTGTTTCTAGCCTAATTCTCACTGCTAGGGGTTCCAATGCCAAGTCAAAGAGGAGGGGAGATAAGGGATGTCCCTGCCTCGTACCTCTTTCTAGCACAAAGGGTTGGGATGGGGATCCGTTTACTAAGATAGCAGCCTGTGGTGAGGCATATAATATTTGAAGAGCCTGTAGGAAATCCCCTGTAATCCCGAACTTCTTAAGGGTGAAAAAAAAGTGAGTCCAGAGTACCTTATCAAAGGCCTTTTCTGCATCTTCAAGTAGAGCGCAGGCTTAATTGGTCTCTGTTTTTTACCCCTGTTTTTTGTGATTCCAGTAGTGTGTCAGAATAAATTGCAATGTGCGAATGTTGGTTACTGCTGATCTGCCTTTCACAAAGCCAGTCTGGTCTTTGTGAATTAGCTGTGGTAAGACAAGAGCTAACCTATTAGCAAGGATCTTTGTAAAAAGTTTATAATCTGAATTTATTAAAGAAATCGGACGGTAAGATGCAGGGTTAAGATGATCTCTATCCGCCTTGGGGATTAAGCAGATATTCGCCTCTGTAAATCTTTGGGATATATTAATCTTACCCTTCAATATACCATTAAATACCTATGAGAGTGTGTCTGCTATCTCATGTTGAAGTATTTTGTAGAATTCCCCCGGGAGTCCGTCAGGCCCCTGCGTTTTTTCTGATGGGAGGTTACCTATAGCTTTGACTATCTCTTGGGGGTCTATTGCAGCATTCAGCATTTGCTGCTGGTCTTCTTATAGGGCGGGCAGTATGAGGTTGTTCCAGAATTTAGTTCTATGTGTAATATCCACCTCCTGTTTTTTGTATATATCTGAAAAGTAACCCCTAAATACTCAGTGAATGTCCGTGGTGTCTGTGTAAAGAATGTTGTTATCTTTAATGGCAGCTATGATGTTAGAACTTTTTGGCAGTTTTGTCAGTCTGGCCAGAAATCTGCCTGTTTTGTTTCCATGATGATAGAATCTAGCATGTGTCATTGTCAGATCTCTAGCCGTGTTTTGTGTGAAGTGTGTGTCCCTTCGTCTTTTTATTTTTTTATATTTGCATCTATTCTCTTCCGTGGGATTACGTAGATATCTATTTCTTGCATTTATTATTTGTTTTAATAGCAATTATTCCCTGAGTTTTTTCTTTTTTTTTGTGCTTATGACATATGAAGTTGTGACTCCCCTGATTACAGATTTGCCCGCCTCCCAAAAGAGCATGGGGTTACTCATGTGTCCTTGATTCAGCAAGCTATAAGCTAGCCACTCTCCTACTAAGTGTTTTATGAGGTTATAAGTACAGGTAGCCCTCAGTTTACGCCGGGGTTAGGTTCCAGAAGGAATGGTTGTAAATCGAAACCGTTGTAAATTGAAACCCATTTTATAATGTAAGTCAATGGGAAGTGAGGGAGATAGGTTCCAGGCCCCTCTCAAAATTGTCATAAGTAGCACCTAAAACATTATTTTAAAAGCTTTGAAATGAAGACTTTAAATGCAAGACAGCATTATCAACCTAATAAAATAATCACACAACACAGAATATATAATTAAACTAAGTTAAATGAACAAAAACATTTGCTAAACAGCATTATAAATCTAATAAAATAATCACACAACACAGACTTCACTGTAAACAGTTCTTTCTATGCATTCCAATCTGGACTGATTTATAGACAGGAAGATCTTGTTCCTTTGAAATCTGCTCGATAGCTCAGGTCTGGTTAAACTGATTAATTTCAGCTTGCTTGGCTTTGCTGCAACACAGGCGGACAGCTCCACCTACTGGCTATTTTAATAAATGCACTGCTTCTCAATGCTTTTCAATAGCAGTCACATGACTGGAAAAAAGGTTGTTATTCTGAAACGGTGTAAATTGAACCGTTGTAAAACGAGGGCCACCTGTACTTGGGAAAAGACCATATGTTTTGGCGGGATTTTGAGGGTCCTAGTTTTAGTTTTAGTGTAATCTGAGCATGAACTGAAATAGTTGGGTTGTCTATTTTGGTTTCTAAGACTGAGGGGTTGAGGGACTTTGAAATCAAAAAGAGATCTATTCGTGACAAGGTATCTTTAGCTGGGGTAATACATGTATAATTCCTCAATTCTGTATTTCTGTCTCTCCAGACATCTGTGACTGAGAGGGCAGTTTTAAATTTTGTTAGTATCAAAGTGTCACTTTTGGCATTGGTTTGTCTGTTGACCACAGCTGCACTGAGGCTGGGGTTTTTATACCTATCTGCAGGGGCTTATGAGCGTCTGTAAGTGTCTGCTTCTTGCGGTCAGTGTTTTCATGTACTCATTTTATACTGACAAGTAAAAGGACTTGGTGGCACAGAGACTCTGGACTCCTGCATACCTGTTTCAGGGAGTTACTACGGACAGAGCGAAAAATATCAGCTCAGCTGTTTTACTGCATACTCGTTACCGATAGGAAACTGTCTGAAGGAGGACACTGCTATCCCGGGTTTGCATTGAGCCAGACTGTTGGTCCTTTGACTATTGTGCCTGCACCATATCTCATATGTTTGAGGGTGGAAAGTGTGAGTGAGTTTTGTATATATATATATATATATATATATATAACAAATCCGGAGGTAAAAGCACTCTCAATTATAATCCGGGGTGCTCAGCAAACAGTACACAATTCCAAAAAGAAGCAGGCACTCTCCGTTTGAATTTCAAATAATTTTACTAAGTGACGTTTCGGGGTTTCACCCCCGTCCTCAGACTTACAATAATAGTGAGAAAAACACAGTGATATACTTATACCCCCTAACACCAATTATGTTTTCAATATATCAATAATACTATAATACAATAATACAATAATGCAATAACCAAGGCAGATACAATCACCTAAACTTCATTGTGCTCCAGCTCATAGCGGTGTACACCCGGCGCTTCCATTGCGTCATCTGCATAGAGACAGCGCTCTCTAGTGAGTCACACCCCCGGAAGCTGCCAACCACCTACCTCTGCCAACCACAGCAAAAAAAATGTCATCAAAAGACGTTGTATGTGGCTGGAGGCTTAATTCCCAGTGATCGCTTAACCAACTATGTGATCCTGTGTAATAAAAAGGAAAATAAAAAGCATTATTAATATAACCTATAATACATAATAAAATTAAAATTATCATTTCACCATCAAACTGTTACTACTTTTTTATATATATACTAAATCAGGATATAGCCTAGATGTAAACAATACCACTTGAAAAACACTTGTCTAGCGTAAGGATTTAACTCCATATTGCCCCTTCATTCTGCTATCCTACACTCCATACTTAAATAAACCTAATTGGAAATAAACACATAGGTAAAGTAAGATCTAGGCTGTAACAATGATGGCAGCTATTGTAATATTTTTAGGAAGACATTTCAAACCATTAGAAAAGCATTTAAAAAACATTTTCAGAACAAGCATTTTCAGAAAAAACACTGCCAATCCAGCTTTACGTTCAGGCCTTTAGGGGTCAGAGTATCCAACTCATATGTCCATCTGGACTCCTTCTGTAGTAGCATATTACCCCTGTCACCACCTCTTCTCAGTGCAGGAACATGATCAATTAAAGTATATCTTAAATCACAGACATTATGCCCGCTCTCCAAAAAGTGGCGGGCAACTGATTGGTCCGACTCTCCCTTCTTAATGGCCCTTCTAATTGAGCTCTTATGATTTGCCATACGTATTCGTAGGTTATCATTAGTCTTACCCACGTAAAATAAACTACATGGGCAATGTAGCAGGTAGACTACATGAGTGGTCGTACATGTCATCCTATGTCTATGTGTATACTTTTTTCTGCTTCTTGGGTGATGGAAAAATTTACCCGTTATTAACCCATTACAGGTGGTGCAGCCACTACATCTATAACACCCCGGCTTGATATCCTCCAACCATGTCCTATTTGCATAGCAGTGAACCGGGTCAGTGAGCTGTAGAATATCCTTCAGAGATTTTCCTCTCCGGTAACCAATCCTTGGTTCACCCATCCCTTTAAAAGGGAGGGCATCCTCTAAGCTCAGTATTTTCCAATTCTGTTTTAGAATGGTACTTAGACCATTCTTATCAGGTGTTTAAGTGGTCACCAGGGTCATCTTATCTTGTTCCACTATTCGTTGCTCAGGGACTTTCTCAGAATATACTTCATTGATGTGCTTTTCCAACAGCCCCTTACGATAACCTCTCCTCAGAAAGCGTTCCTTCATCTCATCTGTTTGTCTTGCTGCCCGATCTCCTTCAGTATTGTTCCTTTTAACCCTTACAAATTGGGACTTTGGTAGCACCTTCTTCAGTGCTGGTGGATGACAGCTGGTCGCTTCTAGTAGAGAGTTTTTATCAGTGGCTTTTCGGAACAAAGTTGTCCCTAGACCATCCTCGGATTTGAAAATCTTTAGGTCAAGGAATTCTATCACCTCCTGATTCCAGTTCATTTTAAATTTGAGTGTTCTGTGCTCAGTGTTCAGTTCATTGAACCAACTGAGCAGATCCTGTTAGTCTCCAGACCAGGTCAATATGAGATCGTCAATAAATCTCTTGAAGTAAAGGATCTCCTTCGTCTTATAACATTCGGTCCCATGGTCCTCAAATTCTGCCATAAACAGGTTTGCATAAGATGGGGCCACATTGGACCCCATCGCCGTTCCCATCAGCTGTTGGAAGTATTGCTGTTCAAACCTGAAATAGTTCTTCTTCAGACAGGTCTCAAGGAGGTCGAGGATGAACTCCACTGGGGGTCCCACATAGGGATTTCTCAATAGTTGTTTTCTTACAGCCGACAGGCCCTCTTCATGGGGGATCACCGTATACAAGCTAGTGACATCCAGGGTCACTAGCCATTCACCTCCTTTCAGTTTGATCTTCACAAGGGAATCAATCACATCCTTTGAATCTTTTATGTAAGTCCTCATTCCATGCACATATGGCTGTAATAGACTATCTACATAGATAGCCAGTGGTTGCAAGAGTGAGTCAACCGCCGAGACAATCGGTCTCTACTAGAAGCGACCAGCTGTCATCCACCAGCACTGAAGAAGGCGCTACCAAAGTCCCAATTTGTAAGGGTTAAAAGGAACAATACTGAAGGAGATCGGGCAGCAAGACAAACAGATGAGATGAAGGAACGCTTCCTGAGGAGAGGCTATCGTAAGGGGCTGTTGGAAAAGCACATCAATAAAGTATATTCTGAGAAAGTCCCTGAGCAACGAATAGTGGAACAAGATAAGATGACCCTGGTGACCACTTACACAGCTGATAAGAATGGTCTAAGTACCATTCTAAAACAGAATTGGAAAATACTGAGCTTAGAGGATGCCCTCCCTTTTAAAGGGATGGGTGAACCAAGGATTGGTTACCGGAGAGGAAAATCTCTGAAGGATATTCTACAGCTCACTAACCCGGTTCACTGCTATGCAAATAGGACATGGTTGGAGGATATCAAGCCGGGGTGTTATAGATGTAGTGGCTGCACCACCTGTAATGGGTTAATAACGGGTAAATTTTTCCATCACCCAAGAAGCAGAAAAAAGTATACACATAGACATAGGATGACATGTACGACCACTCATGTAGTCTACCTGCTACATTGCCCATGTAGTTTATTTTACGTGGGTAAGACTAATGATAACCTACGAATACGTATGGCAAATCATAAGAGCTCAATTAGAAGGGCCATTAAGAAGGGAGAGTCGGACCAACCAGTTGCCCGCCACTTTTTGGAAAGCGGGCATAATGTCTGTGATTTAAGATATACTTTAATTGATCATGTTCCTGCACTGAGAAGAGGTGGTGACAGGGGTAATATGCTACTACAGAAGGAGTCCAGATGGACATATGAGTTGGATACTCTGACCCCTAAAGGCCTGAACGTAAAGCTGGATTGGCAGTGTTTTTTCTGAAAATGCTTGTTCTGAAAATGTTTTTTAAATGCTTTTCTAATGGTTTGAAATGTCTTCCTAAAAATATTACAATAGCTGCCATCATTGTTACAGCCTAGATCTTACTTTACCTATGTGTTTATTTCCAATTAGGTTTATTTAAGTATGGAGTGTAGGATAGCAGAATGAAGGGGCAATATGGAGTTAAATCCTTACGCTAGACAAGTGTTTTTCAAGTGGTATTGTTTACATCTAGGCTATATCCTGATTTAGTATATATATAAAAAAGTAGTAACAGTTTGATGGTGAAACGATAATTTTAATTTTATTATGTATTATAGGTTATATTAATAATGCTTTTTATTTTCCTTTTTATTACACAGGATCACATAGTTGGTTAAGCGATCACTGGGAATTAAGCCTCCAGCCACATACAACGTCTTTTGATGACGTTTTTTTTTGCTGTGGTTGGCAGAGGTAGGTGGTTGGCAGCTTCCGGGGGTGTGACTCACTAGAGAGCGCTGTCTCTATGCAGATGACGCAATGGAAGCGCCGGGTGTACACCGCTATGAGCTGGAGCACAATGAAGTTTAGGTGATTGTATCTGCCTTGGTTATTGCATTATTGTATTATTGTATTATAGTATTATTGATATATTGAAAACATAATTGGTGTTAGGGGGTATAAGTATATCACTGTGTTTTTCTCACTATTATTGTAAGTCTGAGGACGGGGGTGAAACCCCGAAACGTCACTTAGTAAAATTATTTGAAATTCAAACGGAGAGTGCCTGCTTCTTTTTGGAATTATATATATATATATATATATATATATGTGTGTGTGTGTGTGTGTGTGTGTTCATGAAACATTTTTGTATTATACTACTCTTAGATCAGTCCTATTTGCGCTCCTGTCCTTTTTTTCTTTTCTTATTTGTTATCTGCAGGGGTCTGTGGTGCTATGTTGTAATCACCCCCCAAGACAATCGGGATATCTGTCATGCATAGGAGGCGGATTGGGAGAGAGCTCCAAAACTCTCCCTTCTGTTTTTGGCCCATAACCCCCCCCCCCTATTAACAGTGAGCAGCCATCTAGTGTGATTTTAAGGAGGATGTACCTTCCCTGTGGATCCAGTATAGTCTGAGTCACTTTGTAGTTTAACTTCTTCCTAAAGAGAAAAGCTACTCCTCTAGCCCTCCTACTTTCATATTGAGTAAATATTACCTCCCCCACCCAACCCTGTTTTCATTTCTTGTGCTCACTAGGTTTCAAACGGGTTTCTTCTAGTATGGCTATGTCTGCTTTCTTGGAGTTCAGATATTTCAGGATGGACTTTCTTTTAATGGGTGATGTGATTCCCTCCACATTCCAGGATATAATACGTGTCCCCATAGTTAGTTTCAGGTAGACTGTGTTTGAACCAAGTGTTTTTATTGTAAATAAGAGTCTGGAAGGGTTAGCTGATTGTAAAGATTAAGCAAATTATGAAGACTCACAGTTTGACACCCTGGGGAGCTTCTCCAAAGGAGAGTATGGCATCTGGTAATTACAAGCTGGTCCTTTAAGTAACAAGTAAAACAAAGTATCAATGCTGGACAATAAACAAGGATAGTGCAGGTAAATAACAATAACAGTAAGTGAAAGTCAACTGTAGTAACAGTATTAAACAACCCCCCTCCTCCCCTTCAAAAAGGATATAGAACTTCCACCATAATGAAATACGGTGGGTCTGTAAAGAGAAAGACAGTCTTCAGTCCTTATATATGAAGTTCATCTATAACAGATTCGAGTTTGCATAGATTAAGTGAAAGATCCACTCTTCCATCTTCAGCCCTCTTCTTCCTCAATAATTTCCACTTCTCTCTGATTGTTGCTTCTTAGATTCTGTAGTCTCATGACAGCTTGAAGCTGGTTAGTTGAGTCGAAGAACTTTGGGCCTTGTGCCTTCTCTATCTTTAGTCATGCCGGGTACAGCAGTGTGATGGATTCCCCTCTATCTAGGAGTTCCTTACAGTATGGAGAGAATTATCTTCGTTTCTTTGCTACTTCGGCTGAAGAGTTTTGGAAAAGGTGAATCTTTTTGCCCTCATAGCTCAATTCTGGTGCCTGCCTGTACGCTTTCAGGATTAGGGTTTTGTCCTTGAAATTTAAGTACTTTATCATTATTTGTCTGGGCTGTGTTCTTTGATCTGTTTTCTGCTGCTGGGGTCCAATTCTGTGGGCTCTCTCCACAACACAAGGCTTACTTGAGTCTGGGATCTATAGTAACCAAGGAAGTATTTTTTTCAGCAAAGTCTATTAGTGCTGAGCCCGGAACTGACTCAGGTAAGCCCACCACCCTGATGTTGTTTCACCTGGAGCTGTTTTCCAGATATTCTAACTTGTCTTTTAGAGCTTTATTTTGTCTTTGCAGTTGCAAGATATTAGATGCGGCTTCCCTTTGTCGTGACTCTGTGTTCACTACCTTTTGTTCTATGGTAGTTAGCCATGTAGAGAACACTTTAAAGTCTGAGGTTAAGGCATCTAGCCCTGTCTGTAACTGTTAAATTTTTGGCAGGAAAAGTGCCGACAGTTGTGAGACTATTGGGTGTGTGTCTTGCTGTAAGGGTTCGGCTGCATCTATGCTTGCTGTGGAAGAAGTGTGGACTTCTGCTTGATGTTTTAGTTTTCTGTCTTGCTGGCGTTGTTTGCTGGCCATGTTGTCTGTTTTTTTGTTGTACAGTGCGTAATACTTTTGCATGCAGAGGTTATGCACCACTGTACAGGCACTATTTTTAAAGTAGGAGAGTAATGACCTGTAGATTCAATGAGAATATACATACAATAATTTCGGACTGAAGATGTGCATGTGGGGGAGGGTTTTGGGGGGGACCGTGAGTGTCTCACACCATCAATTTTGCTTTCAGTCCCTATTAAGAAAAAGGGGACCCTCTTGTCCAGGAAGGGACAGCAACCCTCTTTTATTTTTCTCTCAGTGATGTACCTTTAAGCAGAAACAGAAGGGTTGGATTATGTTTTAGTAGCTTCTAATCATAGACTTCTATATTAAGCTCTTGCTTCTTCCTCCTGTATTACACTTTGTACGACTTTGGGCCTTAAGGTCTAATAATCAGCCCACTTGTGCTTTATCTAACGTTCCATAGTATACTGCCAGATGGTATTAATTTATGCCTTCTGGTCTTCGTGTAAGAAATACCCCTATGCAGTGATGCTTGATGTGACCAATTTTTATCAGTCTAGGGGAACGCTTGCCCTCTCATTAATTGCAGGGTTCGCAGCAATTTTTCCTCCCCAGGGGTCAGGGCGCAAGATGGAGGCCTTTTGCGCCCTTTTTTATGTGTTATGTTGCGCTAATGGCTCGGTTTCTAGTTGGAGGGAATTTTGGTATATATTTACCGGGCTTGTTTCCAACTTGTCTCCTCTGCATGTGCCACCCTGTCTTGCCAATCCTCCTTGTCACAGCGGTCCGTGACTCCGCTGCTATGCGGTACTTTGCAAGAATCATCCAGCGGGGGAGTTGGGTCTTTGACTCCTTGCTCTTTTGGGTCCTGACAGGTATACAATCTTGTCCTGCCAAGGGTTTGAGGTGTCCGGGCTTGGAACTGTGAATAACCTCACTTATTCACACTCGTGTCTGGAGCTCCGCTTCACTGCAACCGACCAGAACGCCCGCCCACCGGAAGTCTTTAGATTATATTTTTATTACATTTAAACTTTGCACTTTCTATTTTGTATTTTATTTTGTGTACAGCAGTATATTTAGAATTATGAGTTTACAAATTCTGATTATGCTTTCACAGTTTCTCTGTAACTTTAATAACATAGAATCATACTTTGTATATTTATGTGTATCTTTTACAAATTACAGTGCACTTTGCATTTCTTCTATTTAAAATAAATAGCCTTATAACTTTCTATGGGACAGTTAATCAAGCATTTTCTAGTCTGGAGATAAATTATTGTGCAGAATTCACCGGGGCTGAACTCACTGAATTTTCAAAAAAATAAATAACGGAAACTGGAAGTCCCAGAGAGATGAGAGATGCCTTTCATAGAAAGTAACATGATGGACCCAAATAAAGGCTTAGTTTGCTTCAATTACAAATGAAACTGAATTTTTTTTCACTACAATTTAACTTTTGTTACTTTTCTGTTAGTTAAAGTAAGTGTATTGTAAATTTTGAGCAAACTTCACCATAGCATACAGCTGGCAAGATCAGTGATATCAGCTTGTTTAAAATGCCTTCATCATTTCACAAGGATTGTGAGAGAGCTTCAGACATACCAAGGGAACTCCTTGTCCCTCCCAATTTCTGAAACTGTCAGTTTTAGTTTACAATGGAGCAAATACAAAGTGTAATGTAATTTGTAAAAGATTAACAGAAATATATAAAGTATGATGCTTATTTATAACACAGAAACTTTCAAAACAAAATCAGAATTTGTAAAATCACTGTTGGATCTTAATCTAAATGTATTAAAATATAAAATAGAAAGTGTAAAGCTTAAATGTAATAATACTGAAAGCACCTAATCTGAAGTGTAAAGTAATATAAAATACAAAATACAAAGTGCAAGTGTATCTAAACGATCATATCATGCAGAAATGAGAGAGATCTCGCAGTGCTGGACAGTTCCATCCTTTTTCATTTGAACATTTGGTGAGTTCAGCCCCTGTGAAGTCTGTAATTTCTCTCCAAGCTGAAGAATCCTTCGATCATCAGGGCCTTAAAGGGACATGAAACCCAAACACTTTCTTTCATGATTTAGATAGATCATAAAATTTAAACAACTTTCCAATTTACTTCTAATATCAAATTTGCATCATTCTCTTTGTATCATTTGTTGAAGGAGCAGCAATGAACTACTGGGAGCTAGCTAAATGCATGAGGTGAGCCAATGACAAGAGGCATATATGTTCAGCCACATGTCACCAGTTAGCTCCCAATAATGCACTGCTGTCTGTGAGCCTTCCAAAGTATGCTTTTAACAAAGGATACTACTTTGCTTTTAACAAAGGATAATACTGTCCCTACTGTCCCTATTGTTGTGCTCGAGTACAATTGCAAATTGAGACTAAAGAGGATCTTGGAAAAAAACAGCACTTTAGACCTATCTCTGATGTGATTGTACAGATTGAAACTGCAGTTATCTGTAAAAAAGAGAAAGCACAGGCATTGGATCACAGCATGCTAATACACAGGCTGCCAGGTCACAATTCCTAGTTGCCGTGGTGTCCTGGCAATATATATATATTTGCTCAGGGGTCAAGTCCTACAAAAAAAAGTGTGGGAACTCACCAAGACTTTAACCGTCCCTCACAATTAATATTATTTTAATATAAATATAAATATATATACATATACATACACACACACACAAACTGTATTTATATATATATAATCTATACATTTTGGTTAATGGAAGCAAATTAAATCCAATGAAGAGTTGAATGGTTGCCTGAGAATCCTCCTCTGTCACAGAGTCTCACCCACTTAAAGTGCAATAGTTCTATTTCTGCTGAGGGAAGCTAAATTACCCCAAAGCAAGCCACACAAAAATGTAAGCACCATGTGTTAAACACATTGCGGGGTGATCACACAGCAAGACTGCTGACAGGCTTGCATTTAGTGTATTGTAGGAAGTGTTACTGTCCATTACTAGAGGATCTCACTATCCCTCTAGCCAGACTGTGCTCTAGCTCCTTCCACCAGCAGCAGTGTTTACTGAAGCATTTATGTTCTCTGTCCAGAGGGAACTTAGTTCCTCCTGCAAAAAATAATGCAGGAACTCCGTTCCCATGCGTTCCCGCCCGACTTGACCCCTGTATAATTTGCTGAGCCCTGTAATAGCGGAATATTGGTTCTTATATAAGGAATAACAGATAAATCCCTAGACTAGTGAAATGACCAATAGGGATGGATTTTAATATAGTGCTAAGGTTGCTTATGGTTAATACCTCATTGTAAATGAAGCTACTGTAAGGGAACTGAGATGCATATAACTGTTTTGTGCAGGATCCATTTTAAGTTTTATGTTTCCTACACTAGATGGTCTTTTTTCGTTCCTTTGTTTATGTTGGTAACACGATGCTGATCTGTGCAGAGCTATAAATGCATTATTACTTAAAAAGATATTAATTACTGAAGCTTCTCTCCCACTCTCTGATTAAATGTTGCCTGAATTCAGCAGTAATGCTTTTATATTTTGTATATCTATTTGCAGTTGTTTTACAGTAATTCCTCCTTAAGTTTTTAAGGATGGTAACTTATTAAGACATTCAAAGAACTGCAGTCTTTTGTTACAGTACATGCAGTAGCAGACCTGCTCAACAGAGGGCCTGAAGCAAACTTTTTTTTGAGCCCCCCCAAGTAAGCAATATTTATAAGACAGATGGAGAGAGAGAGAGAGAGAGACAGAGAGAGAGAGAGGGAGAAAGAGAGAGCGATATATAATAGGTAGATACTGTAGATGATAGATAGGTAGATAGATAGATGATAGGTAGAAAGATGGGTAGAAATATAGATGCTAGATAGATAGTCCTGCAACATGCACTAATAAATGACTCCCCAGCATTAGGATTGTACTCATTCTGCACACATCTATGTATGGATTGGCTGCTATGGGCCCCCCGTAGCACGTGGGCCCTGGTGCCACTGCATCTGCTGCACCAATAGTAGTTCCACCCCGGAGTACATGCCACCTTGTTCATTTTGTGACACACTAGCTAGACTCCTTGGATACCTCAGATTATGGATAAAAAGATTTATGGATAAATCTATCTGTATTAGGGATCTGTATTAGGGCCGTCATTACCTGACTAATAACAAGTTAAATAACAATAAATATTTTATTGGTGAGACTTTAGAGTGTGAAGCAGGTAATTTAGGTGTAGTTACAGTTAGGTTACACAGACATTATTTTAAGTGTTCCTACACAGAAACCATGTTTGGTTTCAGTGAGTGTAGAACCACTGTAAAAATGCACCCCCCCCCACCACCTGCGGAAAGTGCTGACAAGTGGCGATGTTTTGCTAAAGCCACGATCCATATTAGTTTCTATGGAAAACACATCGCTACTCACCTGCCCTTTTATTTGAATCTATTGACAGGTCAATTAACTGTGAACCTGGCGAACCCAAGCAGGCAGATTCTCGTCAATCTGTTGATGTTTTGATTATCATGGCCAGTGTGTGATCATATCGCTTTAGTAAGTTCTCACTTCGGACAAAGCTAGTGCTAGAGTAATTGTTTAATTTCAATGAGGAGCTGCCTTAAAAAAAGAAAACAACTTTGGACTATACCCAACCCCGTGCTCAACATCACTTTTGTTTGTATCTCTCAATGATTCACCCCGACCCTGCCGCCTCTCAGCTGGGTCTTCAGTCTCTCTCTAGAATCACTCATTTTCTTCACCCTCCCCTTGAGCTCCATCAATTTCCTTCCCATTTCTCCTTTACATTTTCAGTCTCCAAGTATTCCTTAGTCTCTCACTCTCCTCCCATAGATGTTTTCATGGTCTCAATTGGCAAGTGCCCACAGAAAGTCAAGAAGCAGCAGAACACTGTCCAACATCTTTCTGTTACTGAGTTGCATCATGTGATTGACAGCACAGGTGACAAGAGGAGGAGTCAACAGCTGTCAAATTACTGAAGGCAATAGCTTGAATCACTGCTGCTTGCAGTGAATTCCTAGAAAGTGATGTGCCATTTTCATGTTTTTTACAATTTGCTAAATAAAAGAATACATTTTTAATCATTAAAACTGCTGTGGCTGATCGCTTGTTTTGGAAGGATTACTACACTACCTGTACACAGCGTTTTCAATTCCGGCATCTCCGGTCCCACACTGCTTGGTTATTACTGGAGCCTTGATGTCATGTGAACCAGGAAGGCTGTTTCCCAGCGATTTGTGGTCAGGAATCGTGACTGCAGAAGCAAGTACTGAAGCAACTGGTTGGGCTAAAGTTTATAGGAGCAACTCCCTTCAAAGAATAAGTCGAGTCGTTAAATGTTTGTATTTATTTATGATACTGAGTATCATGTGTCAGTACGTTTTGGTGCTCTGAAAGCTTCCGAAAGTGGCATAGTATTTGTCCATACTGGACTGTGTTCTCTTTGATTGTTGTTTTTAATATATCGATCTCGCCACCTTTGCGAAAATAACTGTGAGCTGTAGTGTGAAAACCTTTACAGAATTACGCTGGTATTAGAGAGGGTCCAGAGATCGGAGTGTCACGTTTTTTCCCTGTTGTGTTTGCCATGTACTGCTGGCAGCCATTTTACTCACCTCTCTTCCTGACTATGGTGCATTTTGGGGGATGCTGCTCAATTCCTGCACTTCCTTTTATGGCCAGACTGGTGTGCATCCATGTGAGACAAGATGCAGTCTCAGAATTGTGATGTCATCACTTATTATTTAAAGCTGTTTTCCTTGTTCCTGATTCCGGCTCGTCTGACTATTCACTTTGGCTCCTGACTCGGCTCGTATGATTACCAGCTCTGGTTTTGATTCCTGGCTTGTTATTTGACTTGTGGACTTTTTAATATTTTTTGCTATTAATAAACGTGTGATTATTTTTGCACTTCTCATCTCAGTCTGATTCCTGGCACCCTGACATTACGCAAAGGCCATTAATCCTGATGGTGCTAATAATCCACCTTTACCTGCCATCATTTCCAGGATGGATGTACAGGATCACCGCTTGGATCAATTTGCACTAGCCCTGCAAACCCTGCTGACTCGCACTGCACATTTGGGCCAAAGTGTTCCGCAAGTTATGGCTGCTCCTGTTTCCGCTGCTGCACCTATGCCTACCAGGAGCATTTCCGGTTCTGCACCTCTACTTCAGAGATATGGAGGTGATCCTATTCAGTGCAGAGGGTTTTTGAACCAGGTGGGCATTTACTTTGAGATGTTACCTCAGGCGTTTCACTCTGACAGAGCTTAGGTGGGATTTCTCATCTTGTTACTCTGTGACACAGCTCTTGCCTGGACTAATCACTTGTGGGAGACTAATAAACCTGTGATTTCATATTACCCTGCATTTGTGGCCTCCTTTCGAAGGGTATTTGATGTTCCGGCTCTCTCCTCCTCTGCTGCTAAATGACTCATGTCCATTCAGCAAGGTACAAGATCTGTTGCTCAGTATGCTATTGAGTTCCGTACGCTTGCCGCAGAGGTAGGTTGGAACAATGAAGCCCTTGTAGCCGCCTTCTTTCATGGGCTCTCTGATGCGATTAAAGAAGAAGTTGCTGCCAGAGATTTACCAGAGGATCTCGAGGCATTGGTGTCCTAATTGACATCAGACTCAAACAGAGGCCCTCTTTCAAGGAGCGCTTGTGGAAGCCTCCTGTTCCGTTGACTCCTACGTGTTCGTTCCCACCCATGCCTCCCTCTCCTCCCATGCCTCCTGATCCCGAGTCACCAGGTACTGCTGAGCCGATGCAGCTAGAATTCACGTGTCTCTCCGCGATGGAGAGGGCTTTTAGGAGGAGGGAGGGGCTCTGCCTCTATTGTGGGTTACAGGGCCACCTTTTGAAGTCTTGTCCTACACTGCCGGGAAACGCTCACACCTAAGGTCCTGTCGGGGGCAGACCTTGGGTGGTTTATCCTCGTCCCCAGAACCGCTTAAGGAGAAACCTTTGGTCACGGTTGTCCTTTCCTGGGTGGACTCCCCCATAGTCACCCAGGCTCTTGTTGACTCCGGTGCTGTGGGCTATTTCATTGACAGTGCTTTTGTATCAAAGAACTCCATTCCTGTTTTGCCTCGGTCCGTTCCGCTTGCTATTGAGGCCATTCATGGCAGGCCCCTTCAGCCCGCACTCGTTACTTACGAAACTGCTCCATTGTCCATGGCTGTTGGGGCTCTCCATTTTGAAACCCTCCAGTTCCAGGTGATAAACTCTCCACATTTTCCGGTTGTTCTGGGTTATCCCTGGCTCCAAAAGCACAATCCCAGCCTCGACTGGCGCAGGTCCGAAATTTTGTCGTGGTCCCTGCAATGTATTGCCACTTGTCTTCAGAAACCAGTTAAAGTCTTGTGCATTTCTTCGGTTTCTCAATTGCCAGAGGAGTACAGAGAGTTCCTAGACGTGTTTGACAAGGTGCGTGATGGTACGTTGCCTCCTCACCGGTCTTACGATTGTGCCATAGACCTGCAACCCGGAGCCATTCCTCCTCGGGCCGGGTGTATCCTCTGTCTGTTGCAGAGAATTGTGCTATGGAGGAGTATGTTGCCGACTCTCTGTCGCGGGGGATCATCTGCAAATCCTGCTCTCCTGCAGGGGCTGGCTTCTTCTTTGTGAAGAAAAAGGGTGGCAAGTTAAGACCATGTATCGATTATAGGGGTCTTAATCATCTTACCATTAAGAATGCTTACCCTATTCTGCTTATTACGGAACTCTTTGACCACCTATGGTCTTTACTAAACTTGATTTGAGAGGAGCGTACAATCTCGTTAGGATTAAGGAGGGCCACGAATGGAAAACAGCATTTAACACCAGGAACGGGCATTATGAGTATCTTGTAATGCCCTTTGGCCTATGTAATGCTCCTGCTGTTTTTCAGGAATTTATTAATGATGTCCTACAAGATATGTTGCAACAGTGTGTTGTGGTGTACTTAGACGACATCCTCATACACTCACCCACACTTGAGGCTAATCGTTCTGATGTTACATGGGTTCTTCAGAGACTACATGAGAACGGCCTGTTTTGTAAACTCGAGAAATGTGAGTTCCATCAGACTCAAGTAACCTTCCTAGGTTATGTTATCTCCATTGCAGGGTTCTCCATGGATCCTGACAAGTTATCTGCAGTTCTGCAGTGGCCTCGCCCAGTTGGTCTTCGGTCTATTCAACGTTTTTTGGGGTTCGCCAATTACTGTAGAAAGTTTGTCTCGCTTTAATTATGTGGTCTCCTACCTGCCTGGTAGTAAGAATGTTAGGGCTGATGCCCTCTCTTGACAATTTTCACCTCTGTCCAAGGAGGAGTCTGTACCTACTCCTGTTATAACTCCTGACCATATTTTGGCTACCATACGTACTAATTTGACTTCTCCCTTGGGGAAGGAGATCCTGGCTGCACAAACCAATGCACCTCCTGAGAAACCTAGTGGTAAGTGTTTTGTTCCTGAGAATCTTCAAACTAAACTTTTGCACACTTACCATTATCTTAAAGCCGTAGGTCACCCAGGCAAGAACCAAATGATTTGGTCTGTCACTCAACAATTCTGGTGGCCAGGTCTTCGTTCTGATGTTGCTGCGTATGTTGCCTCCTGCTCAGTTTGTGCACAGAATAAGACTCCTCGACGTCTTCCTGTGGATCTTCTTCAACCTATTGCTAATGGTGAGCATCCTTGGACACATCTTTCCATGGACTTCATTATCGAGCTCCCTGTTTCCAATGGCAATACTGTTATTCTTATGGTAGTTGACCGTTTTTCTAAAATGTCACATTGCATTCCCTTGATGAAGCTGCCTACCGCTCAGGAGCTTGCTTCAATTTTTGCCCGGGAGGTCTTCCATTTACATGGGTTACCCAAGGAGATAGTGTCGGACCGGGGTAGCCAGTTTGTCTCCAGATTTTGGCGTTCCTTTTGTGCTCAAATGGGGATCCAGCTTTCCTTCTCCTCGGCATAATCCAATGGGGCTGCAGAACGGTCTAATCAAGCTCTGGAACAGTTCCTCCGTTGCTATGTCTCTGATCACCACAATAATTGGTCTGAACTGTTACCTTGGAAAGAGTTTGCTCGTAATAGTGCTATTAATGCTTCCTCCAAGATATCCCCGTTCATGGCGAATTATGGGTTTCAACCATCCTTGTTGCCCGATTCATTCATGTCTCAGGGTATACCTGCTTTGGAGGAGCATCTCCGGCGTCTGCCCACACCTTCCTACCAGGTTGGTGAGAGAGTTTGGCTGTCCTCCCACAACTTGAACCTTCATGTGCCTTCCAATAAATTGGCTCCCCGTTATATTGGTCCTTTTCAAATACTCCGACGGGTTAATCCTGTGGTCTACGCTCTTGACCTTCCTCCTGCTATCCGCATCTCCAATGTTTTTCATGTCTCCCTCTTGAAACCATTGGTTTGTAATCGGTTTACCACTGTGTTGCCTCGTCCCCATCCTATCTTTGTTGACAACCATGAGGAGTATGAGGTCAGCAGCATTATTGACTCTCGTATGTCCAGGGGCCGTGTACAGTATTTGGGTTCCCTCCTCTGATGTTCATGCTCCCGCCCTCCTCCATGCCTTCCATGCCCGTTTCCCTAATAAGCCTTTTGTCCTCCCGCGGGGGAGGGGTCGTTGAGGGGATGGTACTGTCAGGGGTTTTTCCCTGTTGTGTTTGCCATGTGCTGCTGGCAGCCATTTTACTCACCTCTCTTCCAGACTATGGTGCATTGTGGGGGATGCTGCTCAATTCCTGCACTTCCTTTTATGGCCCGACTGGTGTGCATCATCCATGTGAGACAAGATCCAGTCTCAGAATTGTGATGTCATCACTTATTATTTAAAGGGCCTCTGTTCAGTATGCCTTGCCTTTGCATTGTCTCAGACCTGTTTCTGAGAGTTACTGTGTATTACCTGGCTGCCTGACGTCCTTCCTGGTTCCTGATCCCTGGCTTGTTCCTGACTCTGTTGTTTTCCTTGTTCCTGATTCCGGCTCGTCTGACTATTCGCTTCGGCTCCTGACTCGGCTCGTCTGACTACCAGCTCTGGTTTTGATTCCTGGCTTGTTATTTGACTTGTGGACTTTTTATTATTTTTTGCTATTAATAAAGGTGTGATTATTTTTGCACTTCTCGTCTCAGTCTGATTCCTGGCACCCTGACACGGAGGTCCAAGAATCAACTCCTGGTATTTGGTGACAACCTCTTAGCGAGGCACCCTGTTTTTAGGGTAAGAAGTGGTTTTTGATCATCCCACTAGGGAAATAGAAGTACTGGCGAGCATTCTTTAATAATCTCGCCAGCCCAGAGACCGTTAGATTATTGGGCCCTTGGTCCCCAACCCAATAACCCAGTCCCACTGCATGACCTTCCCCCTTCCACCAACCATGCCCCCCTTCTTCTAACCATGGCCCAATGATTAACAAATCAGGTAGGATTGGTTACTGATGGAACAATGAGCTAGGCCTATAGCAATGGCAAGGAAATAGACTGTGATGGACCAGACAAGAATGATAATTTGAAGTTGTTTATTTATTAATAGTTTGGTGAGTTAAGTGGTTAACTTACAATCACCATATGATTGTAAGAGGCATTTATGTTGGATTTAAGTGAGGATCAGTTGTTGAAGGTGGTAAACTTAAAAGCCCAAAAGTATGGAACTGGGGAAGTCACCAGGATGAAGTTGTTTAGAATATTTCCTACTAGAGAATTAACGGCTCTAATGCAATAATAAATACCATTTGGGAGTATTGGGACAGTGACATTAAAATAAGAGGAGACTAAAAGCTGGGGCTTATAAACCACCTGTTAGAGGATCCTCCATAGTTTATAAAGCAGTAAATGGATGATCACAAACAACTCGTAAACCAACAGGTGGAGAATCATCTATTAAATTCCAACATATTGGTGTCAGATGCATACAAAGAGAGAAGCGCTCTACCAGGAATGAATAACAGCTGAGTAGCTTGTTCTATGGCAAGTTGCCACATAGGAGCATCCTCTTTTAGCCCAGTTGTGCTTTTCATAAAGGAATATTTTCCCAATGTATATCAGTCTGATCCTGCCGATTAGAGGGACACTGAACCCAATTTTTTTTCTTTCGTGATTCAGATAGAGCATGCAATTTTAAGCAACTTTCTCATTTACTCCTATTGTCAAGTTTTCTTAGTTCTCTTGCTATCTTTATTTAAAAAAGAAGGCAAGGAAGCTAAGGATCCAGCCAATTTTTGGTTCAGACATTGGACAGCACTTGTGTATTGGTGGGTGGATTTATCCACCATTTAGCCAGGTTGTTCACCAAAAATGGGCCCGCATCTAAACTTACATTCTTACTTTTCAAATAAAGATTCCAAGAGAATGAAGAAAATTTGATAATAGGAGTAAATTAGAAAGTTGTTTAAAATTGCATGCTCAGGGGTTCCGGTGGAGGAGGAGCAAGGTGCAAGTTGCTGAGCTCCCTGCTCCAGTCCTGCAGCTGCTGGCGGTTCTCTTCGCGCCTCATCCCAATTAGTGGGCTAGCTAATTGGATAGCCTGAGACATCGTCTCTGGAACCAGCACAGCGATATTACACCTTGCTGTTAAGCAAATCAAGCCAAGCCAGAAGGAAGAAAAAACCCTAACTCTCAAGAAGCTGCTTAAAAAGAATATGGCTGACATTAAAAGCCTGTGAGTGAAGATTTATTCTACCAGGCAACCCACTCCCCTTAGCCGGTTATGCTTAAGAGGAGCGGACTATAAGGCGCCCAGAAAAGAGCGAATTAAACCTTATCTACTCACCAGCTAAGAAGGAAGATTCCCCTGCCCCCCCATCACTCTGTCTAATCTAGTGAACCTCGGCCCCTGCTGTGATCTCTGCTCTGTGTCCTCCTCTCGCACGCCGCCTCCTCTCCCCGGTATACCTCTATGAGATCACCCTGAGACACCGGCTGGATCTGCTGAAGCAAGAGGTTTGGAGGAGCCAATACATCAACAGCCTGTCCGCCCTGCTGGTCTCCTAAACCTGCACTTACCTGCATTTGGTGGAACAAGCTTCCTCTCACCCTGGACGGACCGCGACTCTGATCCGGCTTCAGTATCCTCGCGGCGACTGTGCCAGAACTCAGCTTCCGCATACCGCCACTGAACCACCCCCTCTCCCACCGGTGCTGCGTGAGAGGGGTAAGAGCCGGAACTTGCGTGGCGGAAGGATAGGATCTTCGGAGGCTCTCAGCAAGGAAGACTGGCCTGTTGCTCCTCTCCCTCCTCTCCCACCGGTGCTGCGTGAGAGGGGGAGAGATTGCCAGGGACTGCGGCAAATGTTTTGAAAGGTCACTTGTGAGGCCGGGCCCTTACTGGGAAGATGACTATGGCAACGGCACTCTAACCTACGACAGCCAGGTGAGCGGTGGTCGAGGGGAGGTAAGTCTACCTGTTCCTCCAGTCCCAGCATTACTTAAAGTCATAAGGTCAACAGGCCGCAGGGGTGAGCAGGGGGGAGCAGTGGGCTAGAGCACTCAGGAAACAGGCTATCATAGCCAGGAAAAGGGGCTAACTCCTCAGAAGGGGAAAAATTGGCATCCACACGAAAGGCTAAGGGCAGAGGTATTCCTGGTTGCGTATCAAAAGTATCCACAAAAGAAACTGTAACCAAATTGTTTTGAACTTAAAAGAGACAATTAAAGAAGAAAGAAAGGGAAAATATTTATTTTCTTAGCATCACTCTATATTGTTTGAGAGACACTATTCGTTATATTGCTGCTACTTAATGTTGCAAATGACTGATATCTAAAATTTACTGAGACATACCTAATTTTTTCCTTTTTTTTTTTTTCTTCTTTTTTTTCTTTTTTTCTTTGTTTATTCAGAAAAACCTGCTTAATCCTTCTCTTTAGCATTAATTGGTATAAAGAGCACTGAGCCAGGCATAAAACCTAATAGAGCCCTTCTTACTCCCCGTAAGGAGTGACATTCAGTAGCTGCAGACTCAGGGACTAATATAACGTTATTTCTGCTTGTCTATTTTAAGAAAAATAACCTACTATAGATAGAGAAAGCTGTGGGATAACTTGTGGAAAATATAAATTAAATAAGCCTTAAAAGGAAAAATAAGATTATTTACTGAATTATAGACAAAAAATCAGGTTATATACAGCCTAGAATTGTACATTTCTAATTTAGAGGGAAAGCTACCTATTCATTAGGAGAACCCTGACGATAGGTTTATATTTTCTGTTTTCCTTTTTTTTGTTTTTTTATTTTGTGATTTTCCCTTCTGTCTGTGTTTTTGACTAAGTTATGTGAGATAAAAGCTGGAAAATGGAGCCAACCATAAGAGCAATTAAGTCTTTAATCATGTTGCTGTGATTTAGAGAATCCTGATTGGCTACTTGATTAAACTAATCTTTAAGATGCCTTATTGATGCTAGGTATACATATATTGTTTTGAAAAATTGAAAAAATTCTTTTTTTTTTAGATCCTCTTCTATTATCTAACAGAAATATAGTAGGCTGTTGCTATATAATTGATACACTGTCCTCTGGGAAAGAGTTAAAGGTATTTAGTAATAAATATCCTACGTTATGTAAACTGCAAAAGGCCCTAAAAATACAATAAGGGTAATTACATAATTGGGGCTGATCAGTGAACCACTAATATAACTCTCAACCATTCAACTGGTAGGAGCTTAGTATCCTGAGTACTCACAAGGTGGGTTGAAAATTAGGAGACTGACTCTATCTCCTGTACATTGTCTAGGAAGCTAAAATGACTACTAATACTGAATCTGGCAACTAAAATTACAGAAATAAAAAGGCAAAGTTGTAATTATAAGGAAGCTTTTATAAGCTTAATTATAAATTGTTAACTCCCAATAAACGAAAAATAAGCCTTATAGAAGACAGGACAACACATTAGCCTCGGAGTTTAAATAATTTAGAATTACAAGGCCTCACGATTTACAATATAGAGAATAGTAGGACCCCTCATAAAGGGGCTAGCTGGCTGATTTGATAAAAAATTCCATTGTCCTCCGCTGTTGCAGGGGGGGAAGAAAGAAAAACACTCCATTGGAACTGCAATCACTTTTATAATCACAAATCACAATTTCTTAAATCTAACTAGAAACACCTCCTCACCTCCATCCCCTCCCGGGGATCTTTCTTTTTTTTTTTTTTTTTTTCTCTCTTCCTGTCTCCTTCTTCCCCATAGGCACTGAGTACCACACACTATTAACAGTAACACACATTATTAAGATTAAATCCTCAATTGTTTCACCATTCACATCACATTTTCACTTGATTCACCCCCCCCCTTTTTTTTTTTTTTTCTTTCACTTCCCCTTCCTAATATACTACTTAGTCACACCAAGCACCTTTTAAACACATGGATAAGTACTTCCACAACCATCCGAAAAATTCCCCCCCAGCAATGGCAGGAAGACAAAAAGACAAAAAAAATAAAGCAAGCCATGAAACTCCAACAGAAGCACAGACACCCTACATAAATCCATCCTCAGGTGAATCGTTAGACATTCAGACCATTGTTAGTAAGATCTCTGATGCCCTAGCCCCTAAATTTGAGGCCTTAAAAAATGAGATCAAGCAGGACATAGCATCCCTGACAAATGAAGTAAAACAATTCTCTCATAGACTCTCCGAAGCAGAGCAGAGGATCTCAGATTTAGAAGACACCAATATGTCCTGTAAAAATAATCTCGAGGCCTTAAATTTAACAGTTTCCAAAATGCAGAGTAAGTTAGAAGACCTAGAGAACAGATCTCGAAGGAATAATCTGAGAATCATTGGAGTCCCCGAGGAAAAGCAATATGAGAATCTAGACAAATTTCTTACAGAGACACTACCTAACTTACTTCAAATCCCAGACTCTTTCCCTAGGATTGTAGTGGAAAGGGCCCACAGGATAGGCACACCCATATTAAATAAAGACAACCCGAGACCAAGGCCCATAATTGCTAAAATTTTGAACTTTCAGCATAAAGTGGCAATTCTTCAAGCTATATTATTAGGTGATGTAAAAATTCTTATCTTTCAAGATTACTCAGCAGAAGTGGCATCAAGAAGAAGGGAGATTGCCCCAATATGCTCAAGGTTCATAAATCAAGGCATACGAGCAACTTTACTATACCCAGCAAAACTAAGAATACAGAGGGAGGGAATCACATCTTATTTTGACTCGCCACAAGATGCAGCTAAATTCTTTGAGGAATTATTCCCTTCAGGAAAAGGATAAGGAATAAGTACAATAAGTCAGGTAGGACTGATATTATAACTACCATACACTGAATGGAGTACTACAAAATAAAGAGGGAAGGGGAAGTTGGGCTAAACTTCCTTTAGCAGCCTGCTTGAAATGGGATAATGTTGTATGTTTAAGTGTGATTTTGTGTTTTATTGTGGGGCTTTATTTTTTTTTTCTCTCTATCATTATTTTAGTATTCTTAAACTCATATGGCTATGGATAATAAATTCAAATTAATTTCCTGGAATATAGGAGGCCTTACCTCGCCTATCAAACGAAAGGCAGTTTTAACTTTTCTGAGGAAGAATTATGCTGATTTGGCCTTTCTTCAAGAAACTCACTTAAAAGCCGAGGAAGTGCTTAAATTGAAAGCCTCTTGGGTTAAGGAGGTTCTTTTTTCCGCCTCTTCTAATAGAAAGAGTGGGGTGGCTGTCCTCCTGGGGAAAAAACTTTGTTATGAGATCATACAGGTAGATACAGATCTAGAAGGAAGGTACATTATTGTAAAGATGAAAATTAACAAAATTCTTTACACACTTTGCAATGTTTATGCCCCAAATGTTTTTAATTCCTCATTTTGGGATGCTCTTCAAAACAGGCTCATGCTTTGTGCAGCAGGTTACCTAGTTATTGGTGGCGATTTCAATATGGCCCCAAAGTATCCTTTAGACAGATTCAGGCAAAGCTCTCACATCATAAAAACCAAAAGAGATAATCTTGAAACAAAGATGTTCAACAAAATCTCACATAATTTGAAGGTCACTGACATCTGGAGACTGAAAAATCCGGAGGCCAGAGACTTTACCTGTCACTCAAGGGCACACAAATCGTTATCACGTATAGATTTGTTTTTGCTAGATGACAGGCTTGTTAATTCTAATGTAACTGCAGAAATCTTCCCCATCACTATTTCGGACCATGCGCCCATTTCTTTATACTGTCGGCCAAGCCCTACCCCCGCAAGGAATACGGGCTTTCGGTTTCCCCGGCATTTAGCTACAGATAACAAGTTTAAAAATTGGCTTATAGCTAAATATCGTGAATTTACACTATTTAATCATGAGCACACCATTAAACCTGCCATTTTTTGGGAGACAGCTAAGGCGGTCTTGCGAGGTGATATCCTAGCATATACCATAGCAAGGACAAAAAAACTCAAGGTAAGAGAAATAGAAGTACTGAAATCAGTCATAAATACCTATAATCAGTACATTCTACTGAAATCACCTGAGAATTGGATGAAGTATACAACTGCCTTACGAGAAAGAGATTCACTCCTTCTCTACCAATCGTCTCAGAAAGACCTAAGAATGCAGGCAAAACTGTATCGTTTTGGGAGCAAAACAGGGAAGCTTCTGGCGAACCTGGTTAGGCGCGATAGGGCCTCTTCATTAATCAGTTCACTTCGTCATGAAGGCAAAACCTATAAGACAGCTGAAGACGTTCTCGATATTTTCACTGAATATTTGAAATCCATATATGCACATAAGACCTCTGACTTTAAACAAAGGGAGGAATTTTTGGAGAAAATTCAATATCCAAGGTTAACTTCCCAAATGCTGGATCAGATCTGTGCCCCAGTAACAGAGACTGAAGTTCTTGCTTCAATAAAGAAACTGTCTCTTAACAAAACCCCGGGACCAGACGCTCTTCCAAATGAGTTCTATAAGATCCTAATGCCCGAAATAATACCTCATCTGACTGCATTATTTAATGATCTCTACATTAAAGGCACTACCCCCTCCCCTGACTTTGTGGCTTCATTCACTTCCCTTATCCTTAAACAGGGTAAAGATCCAGCTGAAAAAGAGTCTTATAGACCAATTGCGCTTCTCAACACCGATTACAAACTTCTATCATCAATACTTGCACATAGGCTTCAATCTCACCTGCCTAGTATTATTCATGAGGATCAAGCTGGTTTTCTAAAGAAACGCAATTCCTCAGCTAAAATAAGGGAGGTGTTCCTTGCTGTGGATTATTTTAAAACAGGCGAGGGGCAGCGGGAGGGGGCTAGAGAGGGCACCCCTGACTTGGCAATTATATCAATAGATGCAGGTAAGGCATTTGACTCGGTTTACCATGATCATATAGCCTTTACTTTACAACAATTTGGTTTGACAGGTCACTTTTTGACTTTGTTTTAATAATCTATATAAGAACGCTTATACGAAAATAATAGTGAACGGGTCTCCCACGCAGGCCATAAAACTAGAAAAAGGCACGAGGCAGGGGTGCCCTCTTTTGCCGCTCTTGTTCGATCTAGCCATTGAACCTCTGGCTAATCAAATCCGCCAACAGATTGAGGGGATCAAGATTAAAAGAAAAATCTTGCAAATTGCACTTCATGCTGATGATGTGTTGATATATATGTCAAACACACAAAGTAATATTCCTAAACTTCTCTTGATAATTGAAAAATTCGGATCCTTCTCAGGTTACTCCGTCAATTCTGCAAAATCAGAACTGCTCTGGATTAAACAATCGCAAAATTCACCTATATCCATTCCTTTCAAAATTGTTCAGGACTCTTTTAAATATTTGGGTATTTGGATCTCGGCTAATCCGGACAACTGGTACTCATTGAATATACTCCCGGTGTTGGCTAGTGTTAAAGAAGTGCTAAAAAACTGGCAGAATCTTCCTCTGTCATTGTCAGGTCGTATAGCTTTGTACAAAATGTCCCTTCTCCCTAAAATTCTCTATGTTCTCCAGAACACTCCTCTACTTCTTAAAGCAAAAGATATCCCTTCATTTAATACTGCCTTACGAGCATTCATCTGGCAGAAAAGAAAGCCGAGAATTTTGTTAGCTAGACTAACCCTACCGAGAGAGCACGGAGGACTGTCTCTCCCTGATCTTCGTATTTATAATCAAGTATTCCTGGCACGAATTACGGCAGATTGGTTTACTAATAGTAATTACATTACTAATGGGGACTTAGAGAGTAATATGACTCATCCCTACTCATTGGTAGCATTGACTCATTGCAATAGCAGCGTGACCCCTATTGGAATAAAAAAGATGAGCTCCATTGATAACCCAATTTCCACTTGGAGAAGGATAGGTTTGGCTCTTCATATAAACACTGAAGCCTCAAAACATCTGTCTATATTAAATAATCCTCAGTTCGTAGCAGGCATACAGTCAGCTGTATTCTCTAAATGGGCATTACTTGGACTGGTAAGACTGGAACAAGTATTGGACTTTGAGAGGAAATGTATTAAGTCCTTTGACTCTCTCAAGCAGGAGTTCGCTATTCCTAATAACGATTTCTTTGCATACTTGCAAGTGAGACATTTTGCTCTTAAGCAGGTTACTGACCATGGCTGGGAATGGTCTATGGGAGATTTAGAAAAATGGATGATATTATTCAAAAATGGGCTCACATCAATCTCATACATCTATCAAATTCTATCAGCTCTTAAAGGCCCTGGTGTTCTGGAGAAACTCCACTTTAAATGGTCCTCCCTGCTTCAACAGAACTCTCTGGATCCAGTTCTTCTCACCTTTTCGATTCAGGAAACTTGTCAGGTTACTCTCTCAGCTACGTGGAGGGAGTCACACTTAAGACTCCTCCACATGACCTATTTCACTCCTAAGAAAGGCTTCAAATGTAGAAGTTTGGAGTTCAATAAATGCCCCAAATGTTCATTTCCATCTGCTGACCTGCTGCACATGATCTGGGACTGTCCAAAAATTTATAGCTTTTGGTTAAAGGTTCAATTTTGGCTTAATAATATAGTCAAAGTACCTTCCTTCACATTCTCCCCCAGGAGGATAGTCTTCTTCTCGGATAATCCTATCCCACCGTATCAGACTAGTAAAATTATAAGTATGGCTACCCTCGCGGTGAGATATTTGATTTTTAAGAAATGGAAGCTAAAAGCCATCCCGAGTTTAACTGAAGTCAAAAATTGCTTAAAAAAGCAATGCATTATTGAACAACTGGATACCAACTTGCAAAAAGATCAAGACATAAAGAACTTTTTTTCCAAATGGTCACAATTTATCAAAGCGCTCCCCCCTAGCGAGATTGAATATATTATTTATCCCTTTAAAGATAGTGAATTAGTATTATTAGGAATATGGTAAAGTCTAAGCATCCGGGTTTTCGCCGGAAGTGATCCTAGCCTACCCTCCCCTTCTCTTTTTCCCTTCTGGGTTTTTTTTTTTCTTTCTGTGTTTGTTACTGTTTTTGTCTATGTTTTAGCCCCATGTCTGGAGGATCTTCTTGTCCTCTGTCGGCAGCTGTGATTTACTTCATCGAATTTTGAAATTTAATAATACCACAGCTGGTTGTCTAAAAATCAGAAAAACTTATTTTTGGTTTCCATTTAGGGGTTAACTGGACGAGATCAGGTTGCATGTCTAGGGTACTAGGCTGTGCTCGGCCAAAATTAGAGACAGATCTATTTTGCCTTAACTATTCTTTTTTTCGTTTTTATGACAGGCCACTAGGATGTATGCATATAGTTACAACGAGATTTGGAACAATGCCTTATACTCTGTTCCTGGTTGCTTTTTCAGTTGTTTGATCAGAAAGATAGAAAAGAATAAGGAATAATCCTTTTATTCTCTGTTTGTGTTTTTGTATACTCCTCTAATATGTAACTAATGCCGTTAACCTTATCCTCTTTTTCTTTATGTACCCCTAAATGGCTTACCAATAAAAAATTATAAAAATTAAAAAATTGCATGCTCTATCGGAATCACGAAAAAACAAATTTGGGTTCAGTGTCCCTTTAAGGTCAGTCCAGCCCCGAAATACCAGGCAATTTTCCTCTGAACAAGGAACATGAAAACCCCAGATGATCGTTTCGGCCTTCTGTGGGCCTCGTTAGTGAGGTGCAGCCATATTTCTCTAAGCACACTGGGCAAGGAGTCCATGTCTGGTTTCCCCCACCGGCCTTAGGGAGACCTCCCAAGGGTCATAATACAAATGTATAAAAAGAGTTAAGCACTCTACCAGGAACGACAACAGCTCAGTAGCTTCTTCTATGGCGATTTACCACCTAGGAGCAGCCTCTAGGTGTCAGATATTTTGGTTTACTTATATATCATCATGTAGACCAAGGAGCTTTCATTCAAGTCTGGTATACATTTCTGAAGAAGCACCAAGCAGGACTGGATTTAAAAAAAATCCCCAAGTTTGAACATGCCCCAGAGCAATTTTGGATGTATAATTATTTAGCCTTGCCCCATTAAGATAAAACAACTAAATAATCTGTGGCATAACCATTTAAGTTTTGTCACATAGGGTCCACATGTGTGCACTTAAGGTATCACGTGATCTCAAAATAAACAAACCTGTTTCTGAAATACCCCAGAGTTTGTTTGTTAAAGGACAAATCCTAAAAACATCATCATTTAGACCACAGATCTATTAAACCAAGACAGGTATAAATTTCCAGAGAAGCATCAAGCAGGGGGATTGGAATATAAGAAAGAAATATCTCCAAATTTGAGCATGTCTAGGAGCAAAATTAAGGGCTAGATTACAAGTGGCACAGTATGTATATTGTTTGCGATTGTGAAAACGGCGCTACCATGTAACCTCTTAGAGAAGGCAGTTGGAGAGATTGGAGAGTGGTTTAAAACCAAGAAATGGAATGTTTTATAACGGGACAGTCAAAACCAAGACTTGTCCGATTGTGAACCTGAGGAAAGACTTTTTGTTCACAAATTGTCCCCAACCAATCTCATACAGCCCCAGCTATTTTGCCATTTAAGGAACCAGATGTGCATCACTGGTAAAGACAACTGTAATTGCAGATAAGGTGGTTCTACCAAGCATTGGTTACTTATACAACCAAATATCTTCTTTTTCTTTTTTTTTACTGTAAAATTAAAATTATTTTACCTCTGTAATTACCTTGTACCTAAGCTTCTGCCGAATGCCTCCTTAGTTCAGATCTTTTGACAGACTTGTATTTCAGGCAATTAGTGCTGACTCTTAAATAACTTCACGTGCATGAGCAAAATGCTATCTATATAAAACACATGAACTAAAGCCCTCTAGCTGTCAAATGCATTCAGATAAGAGGTGGTCTTCAATGGCTTAGAAATTAGCATATTAGTCTACCTAGGTTTTGCTTTCAACTAAGAATAACAAGAGAATAAAGCAAATTTGATGATAAAAGTAAATTTGAAAGTTGTTTATAATTGCATGGCCTATCTAAATCTGGAAAGTTTAATTTGGACTTTATTATCACTTTAAGTGAAAAACTCTATCTAAAGGTCATGCTTAAAAGTTGTATCCTCACTTTATGAAAGTACAAATTGCAAATAAATATCTTCTTAAAATGCTTTAAATAATGCTTACTAAGGATACACAAGGTCATTAGGTTTATTTTTCCTTGTAATGACTGAGGTTCTGTGTAGCAGTTATCTTTTTAGTAATCTAGTGACATATGGAACAATTGAAAAAATACTTTAAAAGTCAGGATTATAAGGTGTTTTAATGAACGTCAAATCCCCCCTTGCCCCCCAGCTTTTAGTCTCTTAGGATGTTACATGTAAACAGGGTCGGCTCCAGAACGAATGAAATGGAGGGGCATTTTTTTTCACGAGTGGGCACACATTTACAAAGCATGTATGAGAGTCAAAAGCAGACCTACATATTCTGCAGGAAAGTGTAGCTTTTGGCTGGCTTATCCCCCACTATTAAGATTTGGAGAATATGTGCTAAATCACTAGGTAAAAGAATGAAGTCTAAATCCTATGCAGTGCACTAAAACAGAGCGATTAAACTTGAAACCCCCAGTGCAATAGCTCCTTAAAAAAAATTCACCCCTTAATCACCATGATCCAAAACCCTTAAACTCATTCTCAAATCTCAATCATGTCGCCTAAACAGCCATGCACGCCAAACCCCCCAATGCAATTAACCCCTTTGTTTGCAATAGCAGTGAGGATACTAGGTTTTCAGGTACTGGTAATTTTGTATATTAGATTTAGCTATACCTGTATCGCAATAACTAATGGATATCAGGCTACTTAATACAACATATGTACTGTGAATCTATAAGAATATGATTGTATCATATTCCTAAGATCACAGTGCAATTTTGAGCCATTGATAGAAGCCGGTAGCTATGTATAGACTTATATTTATATGATACAATCATATTCTTATCATAGTCTATTGTTTAAGAAAATGAGTAACTTACAATAGTTAGGTAAAATGAATATGGTTAAAGACAAGTCCAAAAAGTCTCAAATTAACTTCCAAATAAGAGGTTAAAACACTAAGCTCCTTGCAGATGCATGATGCAACCTCACAGTTTGGCAGCTAACTCCGCCCCCAGCATGCAGCATTACATAACAATTCATTCTTTTATTTATTATTTTTAAAGTGTATGATCATATCAATATTTTTTGAGGGGGCACAGCATTCCATTTGGGTGGGCATTGCCCCCCAATGCCCCCCCTTGGAGCCGACCCTACATGTAAATAACAATTTTACCACATTAAAGCCTAACTCGGAATACATACATGTACTGCTCCACCCAAAGTGGTTTTAATAGTATCCTACCATAATGTTGCTCATCAGACGTCTTATTTGAAATCAATTTTTTCTCAAATGGTTCAGTGCTATGGTAACAATTATTTTAATTTATTTTAAGCTTTTAAAGATAACCGTGAAAAGTGAATTGTAAATGTATATTATTTTGTAGTACTTCAATTTAATTTCTCTATAATTTCCTTACAACAGTTTTTCCATAAAAATCTAGTTGGCATTTGTCCTCTTCAAAAAAATATAAGTTAAGTGGGTAAAATAATAACCTGTAGTGGACAAAAATAATTATGTACATTGGTGTTTTTCCAGTAACATACTTTTTTCTCCAAGGAAATGCATTTAGAAAAGGATGTAATTGAAAGCAAGAGATCAATCCGAGACGAGTCTGAGCATGCAAAGGTTCAAAATACAAGTCCATACAGCAGGATATGTTGTATCCTTATATTTTAGGGACATTCAAATTTACTAAAACTTTACACTTATTTTTTTAATGTTTAAATTTTTTTTTTTATATACTTATGCATATTATTCTCAGATTAGTATTTTCTTGAAATAGATCAGTCTTTCTAGTATTTATGTAGTGTTTAACCCCTTCGCTACTGGCAATTACAGAGAAAAACTTGTCCAAAGTACCAGAGAATTTTTAGCATTTTTGCTATCATTACTTTTAAACAGAAAACCTATGAAAATTATATAAATTGTTAAAGTAAACAGCACAAGGTGTTGATCTAGCAACATTTTGGTATATTTGAGGCCAATATTTGTCCACAATATAAAAAAAAAAACTTTTTTGCAAACTTTGGGTTTCTCACTGAAATTGTTTACACACAACTACTGCAGTCATAAGACAAATGGTTGAAAAGATTATCTGGGGTCCTCTTTGTTCAGAAACAGCAGACATGCATGGCTTTGCCATTTTTTTTTTTCTGGTAATTAGAAGGCTACACCACACTTTTGATATTTCTGGCAGTGAAGGGTTAATCAGTTAGCTTGAAAGGTTAAAGTGACACTGAACCCAAATGTTTTCTTCCATGATTCAGATAGAGCATGCAATTTTAAGCAACATTCTTATTTACTCCTATTATCAATTTTTCTTCGTTCTCTTGCTATTTTTACTTGAAAAGAGAAGAAGGCATCTAAGCTAAGGAGCCAGACAATTTTTGGTTGAGAACAATGGACAGCACTTGTTTATTGGTGGGTGAATGTATCCATCAATTATCAAGAACAACCCAGGTTGTTCACCAAAATGGGCCGGCATCTAAACTTACATTCTTGCTTTTCAAATAAAGTTACCAAGATAATGAAGAAAATGTGATAATATGAGTAAATTAGAAAGTTGCTTAAAATTGCATGCTATATCTGAATCACGAAAGAAAACATTTCGGTTCAGTGTCCCTTTAACAGCCTTAGTGACCAGAGCATTTTTCAATTTTCTTACCGTTTGGGACCAGGGCTATATTTACATTTCTGTGGTGTTTCTGTTTAGCTGTAAATTTCCTCTTACTCGTTTACTATACCCACACATAATATATAGTTTTTCTCGCCATTAAATGGGCTTTCTAAAAATACCATTATTTTCATCATATCTTATAATTTACTATAAAAAAATATAAAATATGATGGAAAAAAAACATACTTTGTCTAACTTTGACCGCCAAAATCTTACACACCTACAACCACCAAAAAACACCCATGCTAAAAAGTTTCTAAATTTTGTCCTGAGTTTAGAAATACCCAATGTTTCCTAGACTTGTGCATGATCGAAAAATTTGGTTCGGTTCGGATCAATTCTGATTTTTTTAAATTTTGGTTCGGATCGATTAGAATTCGGAAAAATTTGAATCAATTCGTTTTGGATTTGTTTCGGATTCATTCAGATTAGAATAAATTCGGCTGGATTCGGTTCGATTCGGTTTGGTTTGGAAATTCGGAATTTCGGTATGTGTTAGGTGGGATATGCTGTGTATTAGACTAGTATTATGTACTGTATATTAGGTGTAACCCATAGCATAGTGATATAACCTAATATACTGTACAATAGTAGTATAATCCATGGCCATCCAAATCTACGGAATAAATCCAAACTAATTCGGATTTATTCGGTAGATTCGGCACTATTTCAATTAGGAAATTCGAATTGATCCGAATCTCCGAATTTAACGAATTCGGCCGAATTTCCAAATCGATCCAAAACGAATCTCACATGTCTAATGTTTACATGTTCTTTGCTTTTTTTGCAAGTTATAGGGCAATAAGTACAAGTAGCACTTTGCTATTTTCAAACCATGTTTTTTTTTTCAAAATTTGCGATAGTTACATTGTAACACTGATATCTGTCAGGAATCCCTGAATAACCCTTCACATGTAAATATTTTTTTCTAGTAGACAACCCAAAGTATTGACCTAGACCCATTTTGGTATATTTCATGCCACCATTTCCCCAAACTTTTTCACAAACTTTAGGTTTCTCATTGAAATTATTGACAAACAGCTCATGCAATTATGGCATAAATGGTTGTAAATGCTTCTCTTGGATCCCCTTTGTTCAGAAATAGCAGACATATATGACTTTGGCATTGCTTTTTGGTAATTAGAAGGCTGCTAAATGCCGCTGCACACAACATTTGTATTATGCTCAGCGGTGAAGGGGTTAATTAGGTAGCTTGAAGTGAGCTTGTAGGGTTAATTTTAGCTTAAATGTAGTGTAGAAGACAAGCCAAAGTATTGATCTAGGCCCATTTTGGTATATTTCATGCCACCATTTCACCGCCAAATGCGATCAAATAAAAAAAACTGTAACTTTTTCACAATTTTTGGAAATTATTTACAAACAGTTAGTACTTTCATGGCACAAATAGTTGTAAATGCTTCTCTGGGATACCATTTGTTCAGAAATACCAGACATATATGGCTTTGGCATTGCTTTTTGGTAATTAGAAGACTGCTAAATGCTGCTGCGCACCACACTTGTATTATACCCAGCAGTTAAGGGGTTAATTAGGTAGCTTGTAGGGTTAATTTTAGCTTTAGTATAGAGATCAGCCTCCCACCTGACACATCCCACCCCCTGATCCCTCCCTGACCCCCCTCAAACAGCTCTCTTCCCTCTCTCACCTCACAATTGTCACCGCTATCTTAAGTACTTTTTTTTTTATATATATTTATTTTGCAGTGATGGATCCCCCCTTAGCCGCCAACCTTCCTGATCCCCCCCATACAGCTCTCTTACCATCCCCCTACCTATTTTCCACCATCTTGGGTACTGGCAGCTGTCTGCTAGTACTCAGTTTCCTCAAAAACAATGGCTTCTTTTATTAAAAAAAACAAATCCCAATTTGCTGTGGTCATCGCTCCCCATGACTTAAGAGCACTGCAGGGACAGGATCAGGAAGTCCCTCCAACGATGTGCCGCCCACCCGCCTCCCTGTCATGGCTCCCACCCACCAATGACCGGCACCATCCCTGTCCGATGCAGAGAGGGCTACAGAGTGGCTCTCTCTGTATCAGTGGCTAAAAAAGGTATTGGAGTGATGCCTCAATATCGCTTCCACCGCTTGAAACCCCAGAGGATATGTCAGGCACAACCCTGGTCATTAACTGACACCCAATGGAGGACGTGCCTGACACGTCCTTGGTCATTAAGGGGTTAATGTTTGCTGCAGTGTAGGGATTACCCTCACATCTGACACCTCCCACCCCCTGATTCCTACCTGATCTATTTTTTAACAGCACTCTTCCTTCCTCTTCCCCTTACTGGTCACCACCATCTTAGGTACTGGCAGTCAGTCTACCAGTATGTAGCATAGGTTTTTGTTTTACAAAAAAATGTATATGTATTTATTTTTGGGGTCCCTCCTCAACCTCCCATCTCCCTGATCCCCCCAGCAGCTATCTTACCTCTTACCCCCCCCCCCCCACTGTCAAGCACCATGTTTGTTACTGACAGCCAATCTACCAGTAACAAATGTGTGTGTTTTTTTTATTTTGTTTAAAATAATTATTCATTTTTACATTTTCCTGTGGTGTACGGTTTCCCCTTCCTCCTGTAATCCCTTCAATGCGCTGTTAAGAGTTCCAGTTAACACTAAAATTGTTATTGTTTAAAAAGTTAGATAACACCTTTACTACCCATTCCCCAGCTTTACACAACCAACATTGATATATTAAAGGGACATTAAACACTTTGAGATGGTAATATACAATGATAAATTGTATATAATAAATCAACTCTGCAATATACTTTCATTATTTATTTAGTCCTCTTTGTCTGTAATTCCATTTTGAAATTGTGAGCTTTTCAGTTCCTGTTAGAAATGGAAGTGCAGAACACTGTTAAACCCAGCACAGCCATTGGCTGCACACTCTAGTGACCTATTTATAACTGACCCTAATTGGCCACAACAGAGAAGGTAACACAAGTTACAACATGGCAGCTCCCAGTGTTTTATAGACACTAAAACTTTACACTTATTTTGTCACTTTTTAAACAACTAATGACACTTTAAAAAAAACATCTACATGTTAGTCATGGACTAATCTTTTCTTTGAATGCATCATTCTATCTAGCATGTATTTAGTGTTTAATGTCCCTTTAATATACTTTATAACATTCAAACCTCTAAATGTCTGTCTGTTTCTAAGCCACTATAGACAGTCTCTTATTCACATGCTTTTTTATTTCCTTTTCACAACAGGAAACTGCTAGTTCATGTGGGCCATATAGATAGCAATGTACTCACGCCCATGGGTTCTGCATAACACATCTAGAATGCAAGTTAATAGATAATAAATTAAAAGTCATGTGATCAGGGGCTGTCAAAAGAGGCTTAGATAGAAGGTAATCACAGAGGTTAGGAGTATATTAATATAACCTTGTTGGCTGGGCAAAACTGGAGAATGGGTAATAAAGGGATTATCTATATATTTAAACAACAAAACATTGAGTTGACTGTCCCTTTAAAGCTTTTTCAAGGATATAATCTATAATTGCGTTGACTGTCCCTTTAAAGCTTTTTCAAGGATATAATCTATCTCTCCTCTTGCTAAATTTATAAACTCTGTATTATGCCCTCATTGGTTATTTAGATTTCACACCCTCTTCATTCTAACTCACTTCCAGTTCCTGTAATGTGTCACTTCCAGTTCCTGTAATATGTAATTTTTGGGAGGCACACACATGCAAGACGGTCGCCATTTTAGTAGTTCTATTAGTGGCAGCCATCTTTGTAGTCCATTTCTCCAGGTTGCCGCCATATTTTTAGTCCATACAGGGCAGAGTACATAATTATATCAGTTAAATACTGCTGTATTGGTTTGAGCTTTGCCAGAAAGCTCCAAATCACATGAGTAATACTTAGTGAAGTGGCTTGGAATTATATGAAGAGTCAAACTTGATTGCACTATTTTGCATTTCTATCTCTCTTATCTCTTGAGGTAGAGTTGTGGATTGAGAGGAAAATGAAAATAGACTTAATTGGCTTTATGAAATCGGACATTGTATCCTCCTTTTAATTGTTTTTTATATGCACTTTCTGTCACATATTGTTTTTTGTAAAGTTGAATTATTTAAAGTGCCCCCTTTTTTAAGGAGTATTTTTAGATACTTGGCTTTAATTCCATAAACTTTACAATCACTTTAAACAAGCAAAAAAAACCTTAATTTTCTCCTTATATAAAATGTACCTCTTCCTCATGGTATCCTTTATTAAAACTTAGTTTCTTTCCATAAAAACAAATGTAAATACCTCAGGAGAATGGGTGCCTTGAGCACTATATGTGTAACATTGTTGGAAAACATAGAACGCTTCCATATAGTGTTTAGAAGACACAAGCCTATCTCAGTATGCTTTAATAGAAAGGGTCTAAGGTTCAACAAAAGATATTAAAGGGACATAATACTCATATGCTAATTCACTTGAAGAAGATGCAGCATAACTGTAAAAAGCTGATAAGAAAATATCACCTGAGCATCTCTATGTAAAAAAGGAAGATATTTCTCTTGCAAGGTGTATCCAGTCCACGGGTTCATCCTTTACTTGTGGGATATTCTCATTCCCTACAGGAAGTAGCAAAGAGAGCACACAGCAAAGCTGTCCATATAGCTCCCCATCTAGCTCCTCCCCCCAGTCATTCTCTTTGCTGGCTCTAAGCACTAGGGTCTCTCTCGGGAGTGTAAAGTGATTGTGGTAGTTTTATTATCTTCAATCAAAAGTTTGTTATTTTAAATGGTACCGGTTTGTACTATTTACTCTCTAGCAGAAAAGTGATGAAGATTTCTGCTGAGAGGAAAATGATTTTAGCATGTTGTAACTAAAATCCACTGCTGTTCCCACACAGGACTGAGGAGTACCAGAAAACTTCAGTTGGGGGGAACAGTTTGCAGGGTGATCTGCAATAAGGTATGTTCAGTCATTGATTTCTAGACAACACTGAGATAATGCTAGAAGACTGACAATATCCCCATGAGGGGAGGGTAAGCTATGTTCACAGACTTAGTAAGGAATTGAATGCTTACATAATAGGGCTAATATACTGGTTGACACTTATTCAGGGCAATCGATTGTTTGGCTAAGGAAAAATTGTTTTGCAAGACACTTTGAAAGCCCTTTTGGGTTTTTTTCTGGGGTTATTACCACATGGATGTTTTTTATTCACTTAGGAGTGATTTAGTAGGCCTCACAGCTCCGAAGTAGAGTGGGAGGGGCCTAATTTTGTGCCTCAGATGCACACTTAGAATTGCAGAGAAGTTCATGCTGCTTCACATGGAGGATCCTGCTGATGTTTGAGGGCCTAAAAGAAGCTATATTCCCCCAAATCTGATCCCTAAGGGAAGGTAGGGCCACAGCAAGGCTGTGGCAAGGTGCTGTAGTGATTTAACCAGGTGTTGGCTTTAGGCTGCTCCGGTTTGGGCATTAAGGGGTTAATCGTTTTGAAAGTTAGGGTGCAATCTTATTAAGGCTTTAGCTACATACTGTGTAAAAATTGCTGCATTTTTCACCGTTTTGTAAAATTGTGTGCTCTTTTTATCTCTTAAAGGCACAGTAACGTTTTTTTTCAAATTGTGTTTTTTATTTGATTAAAGTGATTCCAAGCCTGTTTGTGTACTCTACTAGTCTGTTAAACATGTCTGACACTAAGGAAAATCCTTGTTCAAGGTGTTTAGAAGCCATGGTGGAACCCCCTCTCAGAATGTGTCCCACTTGTACTGATATGTCTATACACTTTAAAGATCATATTGTTGCACTTAAGAATGTGGCCCAAGATGATTCTCAGACTGAAGGTAACGAGGGTAGCCCGTCTGCCTCTCCCCAAGTGTCACAACCAGTTACGCCCGCGCAAGCGACGCCTAGTACCTCTAGTGCGTCTAACCCTTTTACATTACAAGACATAGCGGCAGTCATGGATAATTCTCTTACAGCCTTCTTATCTAAACTGCCCGTGTTACCTGCAAAGCGTGATAACTCCGTTTTAAGAACAGATTATGAGCATTCAGATGCTTTGGTAGCCGTATCCGATATACCCTCACAACGCTCTGAAGTGGGAGCGAGGGATTTGATGTCTGAGGTAGAAGTCTCTGATTCAGGAAGGGTTCCTCCCCAGACAGATTCAGATACATTGGCTTTTAAATTTAAACTAGAACACCTCCGTGTTTTACTTAGGGAGGTATTAGCTACTCTGGATGACTGTGACCCTTTGGGGATCCCAGAGAAATTGTGTAAAATGGACAAGTACCTAGAGGTCCCTGTTTACACGGATGCATTTCCGGTCCCTAAGAGGATTGCGGATATCGTTACTAGGGAGTGGGATAGGCCAGGTGTCCCTTTTGTCCCCTCTCCTGTTTTTAAGAAAATGTTCCCCATATCTGACCCCATGCGGGACTCGTGGCAGACGGTCCCTAAGGTGGAGGGGGCTGTTTCTACACTAGCTAAACGCACAACCATACCAATTAAAGACAGTTGTGCTTTTCAAGACCATATGGATAAAAAATTAGAGGGTTTACTTAAGAAAATTTTTGTTCAACAAGGTTTTCTTCTCCAACCTATTGCCTGCATTATTCCTGTAACTACTGCAGCTGCTTTCTGGTTTGAGGCGCTGGAAGACTCGCTCCAGACGGAGACCTCATATGAGGAAATTATGGATAGAATTAAGGCTCTAAAGCTAGCTAATTCTTTTATCACTGACGCCGCTTTCCAAATAGCTAAGTTAGCGGCGAAAAATTCAGGTTTCGCCATTTTGGCGCGCAGGGCGCTATGGCTAAAGTCCTGGTCGGCCAATGTGTCGTCTAAATCCAGGCTTTTGAACATTCCTTTCAAAGGGAAGACCCTATTCGGGCCTGAATTGAAAGAGATTATTTCAGATATCACCGGGGGAAAAGGCCATGCTCTCCCTCAGGACAAAGCCTTTAAAACAAAGAACAAAGCTAATTTTCGTTCCTTTCGCAATTTCAAGAACGGCCCCGCTTAATCCTCTCCGGCTGCAAAGCAAGAGGGTAACGCTTCACAGCCCAAGGCAAACTGGAAACCTTACCAGGGCTGGAATAAGGGTAAACAGGCCAAAAAGCCTGCAGCTGCCACCAAGACAGCATGAAGGGGTAGCCCCCGATCCGGGACCGGATCTAGTAGGGGGCAGACTCTCTCTCTTCGCTCAGGCCTGGGCAAGAGATGTACACGATCCTTGGGCATTAGAGATTGTAGCCCAGGGATACTTTCTAGAATTCAAGGACTCTCCTCCAAGGGGAAGGTTCCACATTTCTCATCTGTCTACAGATCAGACAAAGAAAGAGGCATTTTTACGCTGTGTAGAAGATCTACATACAATGGGAGTGATCCACCCAGTTCCAATTGCAGAGCAAGGACTGGGGTTTTACTCAAACCTGTTTGTGGTTCCCAAAAAAGAAGGAACTTTCAGACCAATCCTGGATCTCAAAATTCTAAACATTGCATGCTCAAACAGTGAAATGGGGATTATGCAGATTTGTCTCCTCAAATTCAGTTGGACCAGGAGACCAGAGATTCTCTTCTCTGGTGGTTGTCTCAGGATCACCTGTCTCAAGGAATATGTTTCCGCAGGCCAGAGTGGATCATCGTAACGGCCGACGCCAGTCTGTTAGGCTGGGGTGCGGTCTGGGACTCCCTGAAAGCTCAGGGCTTATGGTCTCGGGAAGAAACTCTTCTCCTGATAAACATTCTGGAACTGAGGGCGATATTCAACGCTCTTCAGGCATGGCCTCAACTAGCGGCGGCCAAATTCATCAGATTTCAGTCGGACAACATCACGACTGTAGCTTACGTCAATCATCAGGGGGGAACAAAGAGTTACCTAGCAATGACGGAAGTAACCAAAATAATCAGGTGGGCGGAGGATCACTCCTGCCATCTCTCAGCAATTCACATCCCAGGAGTAGACAACTGGGAGGCGGATTTTCTAAGTCGTCAGACTTTTCACCCGGGGGAGTGGGAACTCCACCCGGAGGTATTTGCCCAGCTGACTCAGCTATGGGGCACCCCAGAGTTGGATCTGATGGCGTCCCGTCAGAACACCAAACTTCCTCTCTACGGGTCCAGGTCCTGGGATCCCAAGGCGGTATTGATAGATGCTCTAGCAGCGCCTTGGTCCTTCAATCTGGCTTATGTTTTTCCACCGTTTCCTCTCCTCCCGCGTCTGGTTGCCAGAATCAAGCAGGAGAACGCTTCAGTGATTCTGATAGCGCCTGCGTGGCCACGCAGGACTTGGTATGCAGACCTAGTGGACATGTCATCTGTCCCACCATGGTTACTGCTAATGAGGCAGGATCTTCTAATACAGGGTCCGTTCAAGCATCCAAATTTAGTTTCTCTACGTCTGACTGCTTGGAAATTAAACGCTTAATTCTATCAAAGCGTGGGTTCTCTGAGTCAGTTATAGATACTCTGAGTCAGGCTAGAAAGCCTGTCACCAGGAAAATCTTCCATAAGATATGGCGGAAATATCTTTGTTGGTGTGAATCCAAGGGTTACTCATGGAGTAAGATTAGGATTCCCAGGATATTGTCCTTTCTCCAAGAAGGACTGGAGAAAGGATTGTCAGCTAGTTCCTTAAAAGGACAAATATCTGCTTTGTCTATCCTGTTACACAAGCGTCTGGCAGAGGTACCAGACGTTCAAGCGTTTGCTCAGGCTTTAGTCAGAGTCAAGCCTGTCTATAAACCTGTGGCTCCACAATGGAGTTTGAATATAGTTCTTTCAGTTCTTCAAGGGGTTCCGTTTGAACCTTTACATTCCATAGACATTAAGTTGTTATCTTGGAAAGTTTTGTTTTTGATAGCTATCTCTTCTGCTCGCAGAGTTTCAGAATTATCTGCCTTACAGTGTGATTCACCTTACCTGGTGTTCCACGCAGATAAGGTAGTTTTGCGTACCAAACCTGGTTTTCTTCCTAAAGTTGTTTCTAACAAGAATATTAACCAGGAAATAGTTGTTCCTTCTCTGTGTCCTAATCCATCTTCGAAGAAGGAACGTCTATTACACAATCTTGATGTAGTTCGTGCTTTAAAGTTCTATTTACAAGCAACTAAGGATTTCAGACAAACATCTTTCTTGTTTGTTATCTATTCTGGTAAGAGGAGAGGTCAGAAAGCGACTGCTACCTCTCTTTCCTTTTGGCTGAAAAAGCATCATCCGTTTGGCCTATGAGACTGCTGGCCAGCAGCCTCCTGAAAGAATTACTGCTCATTCTACTAGAGCAGTGGCTTCCACATGGGCTTTCAAAGATTAGGCTTCTGTTGAACAGATTTGTAAGGCAGCGACTTGGTCTTCACTGTATACTTTTGCCAAATTTTACAAATTCGATACTTTTGCTTCTTCGGAGGCTATTTTTGGGAGAAAGGTTTTGCAAGCAGTGGTGCCTTCCGTTTAAGGTACCTGTCTTGTTCCCTCCCTTTATCCATGTCCTAAAGCTTTGGTATTGGTATCCCACAAGTAAAGGATGAATCCGTGGACTGGATACACCTTGCAAGAGAAAACAGAATTTATGCTTACCTGATAAATTACTTTCTCTTGCGGAGTATCCAGTCCACGGCCCGCCCTGGCATTTAAGTCAGGTAAAAAAATGTTTTGTTTAAACTACAGTCACCACTGCACCCTATGGTTTCTCCTTTTTCTTCCTAACCTTTGGTCGAATGACTGGGTGGTGGAGCCAGAGGGGGAGCTATATGGACAGCTTTGCTGTGTGCTCTCTTTGCTACTTCCTGTAGGGAATGAGAATATCCCACAAGTAAAGGATGAATCCATGGACTGGATACACCGCAAGAGAAAGTAATTTATCAGATAAGCATAAATTCTGTTTTTACCTCAAAAAAATCTTCAGCTCATCAGGGTAAGTGCTGTGTGAACAGTTATAGTTCAGCTGCAGTCCAGCTGCAAGTTGAAAAAAAAACAAAACAAAAACAAATGCCAATCAGCATCAGCAGTGATGAGGTAATGCTTTGCATTTGTTGTGATCTCATGATATTTCACTGAAATCTCATGAGATTTCTAGAACTTACTTAAGGGACAGTATAGTCCAAAATAAACTTTTATGATTCAGATAGGGCATGTAATTTTAAACAGTTTTCCAATTCACCAATTTTGCTTTGTTCTCTTATTATTCATAGTTGAAAGCTAAACCTAGGAGGTTCATATGCTAATTTCTAAGATCTTGAAGGCTATCTCTTCTTTCAGGGCATTTTGTCAGAATTCACCTCTAGAGGGTATTAGTTCATGTGTGTCATATAGATAACACTGTGCTCACGCATGTAGAGTTCTAATGAGGCCGCACTGATTGGCTAAAATGCATGTTTCTCAAAAGAACTGAAATAAGGGGGCAGTTTGCAGAGGCTTAGATACAAGATAATCACAGAGGTAAAAAGTGTGTTGGTCAGGGCCGGCTCAACCATGGGACCAAGTGGGTCCAATGGACCCAGGCGGCACTTGGCAGGGGGCGGCACTTCAGGGACTTATCCCTGTTAGCAGTGATTAGTGTAGAGATCAGAGCTGCTCTTCTGCCAATTTTTTTTACAAACATTTATTTGTTATCCTCTCCAGTGGCGGAACTTCCAGGCTAAAAAATATTGTAGGTGCAACTGGAGCCAAGTCCGCCACTGGGGGGGAGGTGCCAGCAGATGCTATCTGAATCTGATTGGGCCCTTTATTTCTCTTGTTAAGTGTATCCAGTCCACGGATCATCCATTACTTATGGAATATATTCTCCTTCCCAACAGGAAGCTGCAAGAGTCCACCCACAGCAAAGCTGCTATATAGCTCCTCCCCAACTGCCATATTCAGTCATTCTCTTGCAAGCCTCAACATAGATAGGAGGTTGTGAGAGTCTGTGGTGCTTTCTACTTAGTTTATTCTTCAATCAAAAGTTTGTTATTTTTAAATGGCACCGGAGTGTGCTGTTTTTCTCAGGCAGTATTTGGAAGAAGAATCTGCCTGCGTTTTTCTATGATCTTAGCAGACGTAACTAAGATCCATTTGCTGTTCTCACACATTCTGAGGAGTGAGGTACTTCAGAGGGGGAATGGCGTGCAGGTTTTCCTGCAGATAAGGTATGTGCAGTAAAATATTTTTCTAGGAATGGAATTGACTAAGAAAATACTGCTGATACCGAAGTAATGTAAGTAAAGCCTTAAATGCAGCGATAGCGACTGGTATCAGGCTTATTAATAGAGATACATACTCTTGTAAAAATGTGTTTTAAAACGTTTGCTGGCATGTTTAATCGTTTTTTAACATATGTTTGGTGATAAAACTTATTGGGGCCTAAGTTTTTTCCACATGGCTGGCTTAAATTTTGCATAGAAACAGTTTCCTGAGGCTTTCCACTGTTATAGTATAAAAGTTACAGTTGGTGCAGTTAAAATTACAAACAGTGACATTCAGCTTCCCTCAGCAGTCCCCTGCATGCTATAGGACATCTCTGAAGGGCTCAAAAGGGCTTCAAAAGTAGGAGCTGTTATGACTGTTTAAAACATATTTTTCGTTTTGTTAATCTATTTTTTGTATTAAGGGGTTAATCATCCATTTGCAAGTGGGTGCAATGCTCTGCTAACTTGTTACATACACTGTAAAAAATTTGTTAGTTTAACTGCCTTTTTTCACTGTTATTTCAAATTTTGGCAAAATTTGTTTCTCTTAAAGGCACAGTAACGTTTTATATATTTGCTTGTTAACTTGATTTAAAGTGTTTTCCAAGCTTACTAGTCTCATTATTAGTCTGTTCTAACATGTCTGACATAGAGGAAGCTCTGTGTTCATTATGTTTTAAAGCCATGGTGGAACCCCATCTTAGAATGTGTACCAGATGTACTGATTTCATGTTAAACAATAAAGATCATTTTTTGTCTTTAAAAACATTATCACCAGAGGATTCTGTCGTGGGGGTAGTTATGCCGACTAACTCTCCCCACGTGTCAGACCTTTTGACTCCCGCTTTAGGGACTCACGCTCAAATGGCGCCAAGTACATCAAGGGCACCCATAGCGTTTCTTTACCAGGGGATTCTGTCGAGGGGAAAGTTATGCCGACTAACTCTCCCCACGTGTCAGACCCTTCGACTCCCGCTTCAGGGACTCACGCTCAAATGGCGCCAAGTACATCAAGGGCGCCCATAGCGTTTATTTTACAAGACATGGCAAAGGTGGTGAATAATATTCTGGCAGCAGTATTAGTCAGACTACCTGAAATTAAAGGAAAGAAGTTAGCTCTGGGGGTAGATACAGAGCATACAGACGCTTTAAGAACCATGTATGATACTACCTCACAATATGCTTAGTCTGTGGGTGATTTTTTTTTTTTTTTTTTTTTTTGACTCAGGGAAGATGATTTAACCTGATTCTGATATTTCTACATTTAAAATTTATGCTTGAGAACCTCCACTTATTGCTCAGGGAGGCTTTGGCTGCTCTGAATGAATGTGTACAATCGCAGGGCCAGAGAAATTGTGTAGACTGGATAAATAATATGCAGTGCCGGTGTGTACTGATGTTTTTCCAATACCTAAAGAGGTTTACTAAAATTTTTTTTAATAAGGAATGGGATAGACCAGGTGTGCCGTTCTCTTCCCCTCCTATTTTTTAGAAGAATGTTTTCTAATAGTTACCACCACACAGGACTTCTGGCAGACAGTTCCTAAGGTGGAGAGAAGAGTTTCTACTCTAGCTAAGCGTACCACTACCTCTGACGAGGACAGTTGTGCTTTTTAGATCCAATGGATAAAAAATGTTTATTCAACAGGGTTTTATCCTGCAGCCCCTTGCATACATTGCTTCTGTCACTGCTGCTGCGGCGTTCTGGGTTGAGTCTCTTGATGAGGCTTTACAGTTAAGCGACTCCATTGGATGAATATATTTGACAAGCTTATGCTAGCCAATTCCTTTGTTTTCTGATGCCTTGTTCATTTGACTAGACTAACGGCTAAGAATTCTGTTTTTTTACTATACTGGCGCGCAGAGCGCTATGGCTTATATCATGGTCAGCTGTCGTGACTTTAATAAATAAGCTACTTAACTTCCCTTCAAGGGGCAGACCCTATTCGGGCCTGGTTTGAAGGAGATTATTGCTTATATCACTGGAGGAAAAGGTCATGCCCTTCCTCAGGATAGGTCTAAATCAAGGAAAAAAAAAAAAAAAAAAAAAAAAAAAAAAAGGTCTAATATTCGTACCTTTTAAAAACTTCAGGGCAGGTGTGGCATCCTCTTCCTCTAAGGCAAAACAAGAGGGAATTTTTGCTCAGTCCAAGGCGGTCTGGAGACAATCGAACCTGGAACAAAGATAAGCAGGCCAAGGAGCCTGCTGCTGCCTCTAAGGCAGCATGAAGGAACGGACACCTATCCGGTAACGGATCCTATAGGGGGCAGACTTTCATTCTTTGCCCAGGCGTGGGCAAGAGATGCCCAGGATCCCTAGGCATTGGAATTTATATCCCAGAGATATCTTCTGGATTTCAAAGATTCCCCCCCAAAAAAAGGGGAGATTTCGCCTTTCACAATTATCTGCAAACCAGATAAAGAAGGAGGCATTCTTACATTGTGTACGAGATCCATCCAGTTCCAAGAGAGGAACAGGGACAGAGTTTTTACTCAAATCTGTTTGTGGTTCCCAAGGAGAGGGAACCTTCAGACCTATTTTGGATCTAAAGATCTTAAACAAATTCCTCAGAATTCCGTCATTTAAGATGGAAACTATTCGTACCATCTTAACTATGATCCAGGAGAGTCAATAGAGGACTACAATGGATTTGAAGGATGCTTATCCTCACATTGTGATGCATAAAGATCACCATCGTTTTTCAGGTTTGCCTTTCTAGACAGGCATTACCAGTTTGTAGCTCTTTCCTTTGGGATATCTACAGCACCAAGAATCTTTATGGAGGTTCTGGGGTCGCTTTGGCGGTCCTTAGACCGCGGGGCATAGAAGTGGCCCCTTATTTAGACGACATCCTGATACAGGCGTCAAACATCCAAATTGCCCAGTCTCATACGGACGTAGTACTGGCATTTCTGAGATCACATGGGTGGAAAGTGAACAAGGAAAGAGTTCTCTATCCCCAATCTCAATGGTTTCCCTCCTAGGGACTCTGATAGATTCTGTAGAAATGAAAATTTACCTGACGGAGTCCAGGTTGTCAAAGTTTCTAAATTTCTGCCGTGTTTTTTTTTTTTTTTTTTTTTCCATCCCATCCGCGCCCTTCGGTGGCTCAGTACATGAATGAAATCGGCTTAATGGTAGCGGCAAGGGACATAGTACCGTTTGCACGTCTACATTTCAGACCGCTGCAACTATGCATGCTCAGTCAGAGGAACGGGGATTACACAGATTTGTCCCCCTGTTAAACCTGGACCAAGAGACCAGAGATTCTCTTCTCTGGTGACTATGTCGGGTCCATCTGTCCAAGGGTATGACCTTCCGCAGGTCAGATGGGACAATTGTTACAATAGATGCCAGCCTTTTAGGTTGGGATGCAGTCTGGAACTCCCTGAAGGCTCAGGGATAGTGGACTTAGGAGGAGACCCTCCTTCTAATAAATATTCTGGAACTGGGAGTGATATTCCATGCTCTTCAGACTTGGCCTCAGTTAGCAACTCTGAGGTACATCATACTTAGTCGGACAATATACACGACTGTGGCTTACATCAGCCATCAAGGGGGAACAGAAGTTCCCTAGCGATGTTAGAAGTCTTACAATAATTCACTGGACAGAGACTCACTCTTGTCTATCAGCTATCCATATCCCAGGTGTTGAGAACTGGGAGGTGGATTTTCTAAGTCGTCAGACTTTTCTTCCGGGGGAGTGGGATTTCCTCCGGAGGTCAAGACCAAGCAGGAGAGGGCTTTGGTGTTTTTGACAGCGCCTGCGTAGCCACGCAGGACCTGGTATGCAGATCTGGTGGACATGTCATCCTTTCCATCACGGTCTCTGCTTCAGAGACAGGTCCCTCTACCTCAGGGTCCTTTCAACCATCTAAATAGAATCAATCTGAGATGGACTGCCTGGAGACTGAACGCTTGATGTTATCAAAGCATGGCTTCTCCGAGTCAGTCATTGATACCTTAATACAGACATGAAAGCCTGTCTCTAGGAAAATTGAACATAGATATGGTGTAAATATCTGATTGTTATGAATCCAAGGGTTACTCATGGAGTAAAGTCTGGATTCCCAGGATATTATCTTTTCTCCAAGATGTTTTTGAGAAAAGGGTTGTCAGCTAATTCCTTAAAAGGAGACAGATTTTTACTCTGTCTATTTTTTTGCACAAGCGTCTGGCAGGTATTCTAGACGTTCAGGCATTTGGTCAGGCTTTGGTTAGATCCAAGCCTGTGTTTAAAACTGTTGCTCCGCCATGGAGCTTAAACCTGATTCTTAAGGTTCTTCAAGAAGTTCCGTTTGAACCTTTTTTGTTCCATAGATATCAATCTTTATCTTGGAAAGTTCCTTTTGGGTAGCTAATTCCTCGACTCGTAGAGTCTCCAAGTTATCTGTGTTACAATGTGATTCTCCTTATCTGGTCCTTCGTACGGATAAGGTAGTCCTGCGTACCAACCTGGGTTTTTTCCTAAGGTGGTATCTAACAAGTACATCTCTCAAGAGATAGTTGTTCCATGCTTGTATCCTAATCCTTCCTCAAAGAAGGAACGTCTATTACACAATATTGGACGTGGTTTGTGCTTTAAAGTTTTACTTACAAGCTACTACAGTTTTCATCAAACGTTCACCTTGTTTGTTGTCTATTCTGGACAGAGGAGAGGTCAAAAGTCTTCAGCAGCCTCTCTGTCTTTTTGGTTAAAAAGCATAATTCATTTAGCTTATGAGACTGCTGGACAGCAGCCTCCTGAAGGGATTACAGCTCATTCTACTAGAGCTGTGGTTTTCACTTGGGCCTTTTTTAAATGTGGCTTCTGTTGAACAGATTTACAAGACGGAGTCTTGGTCTGCGCTTCATACTTTTAAAATTTAACAAATTTGATACCTTGCTTCTTCGGAGGCTATTTTTGGGAGAAAGGATTTTTTACAGGCAGTGGTAACTTCCGTTTAAGTACCTGCCTTGTCCCTCCCATCATCCGTGTACTTTAGCTTTGGTATTGGTATTCCATAAGTAATGGATGATCCGTGGACTGGATACACTTAACAAGAGAAAACATAATTTATGCTTACCTGATAAATTTATTTCTCTTGTAGTGTATCCAGTCCACGGCCCGCCCTGTCACTTTAAGGCAGGTAATTTTTTCATTTGAACTACAGTCACCACTGCACCCTATGGTTTTTCCTTTCTCTGCATGTTTTCGGTCGAATGACTGAATATGGCAGTTGGGGAGGAGCTATATAGCAGCTTTGCTGTGGGTGGACTCTTGCAGCTTCCTGTTGGGAAGGAGAATATATTCCATAAGTAATGGATGATCCGTGGACTGGATACACTACAAGAGAAATAAATTTATCAGGTAAGCATAAATTATGTTTTTCACAACTGTATATGACTGTCCAGGCAGCAATTCAACTGTGAGGAGGCATCTAAAAAAATCTCCTCAGAGAGCAACCCATTCATGGCCCCCAAGAAGTTAAGGAGCATACCTCCTTCTGTTAGGTTAGGAAAACAATCCTTGAGTCTATAGAAGACCACTCTGGAATCTACACAGCTGTTATCGCCGGAGTAAAGAGCCAACGGAGAAGAAGAAAATTGCAGTGGTAGTTGCAGTATTGGTAAGAGGTCTCCCACTGCAACTCTTGGAACGCTGAAGTCCCCGGATACATTGGCAGACATCACAATGGGTGAGTCCTAATGTCACCGCTCATAGAGTGGACTGTTTACTCCCTCTTGTGCACTAACTACCTGTGTACAACAAGGAGCTGGAGTAACAGACATTCCGGTTCCCTGAGCCTAGCCAAAAGCTAGCATAGTAACAGGACTGCTGTAGGGGTAGGAGAAGTTAAGGCCCCGGTCCCCTGAAAGTATAATTGGTTACTTATGTTATGCTTAAAGTGCTCTGGCTGCAAACAACTTACCTTTGATGATATGTGTTTGGACTCTTTCTGTGTAAAGGCGGGTGATGATAATTATAAATAATATAACTCAGGCACATTCCCATTGGATTTTTCTCTCCTTTTTATATAAATCAATCAAACAGTTGAGCTCACTAGGAGTAGCTAATAGGGGGCGCTCCAATATGTGGATGAAAAAATCCTATCACTCATAAACCAACTAATGTGGCAATAATCTGCATACCAAGAAATAAAAACAAATATTATAAAATATATATAATAATAAATAAGTAAATAATAAAAAAGATGATAATATCCTATAATAATAAAGTCCAATGGAACGTAGGTATAACAGAATCTTCTCTGATGAGAGGGTCAGCTGCTCTCCTCTTTACACTCACAGTGGTGTACATATTCTGTTATCTATCTCCTTTCTAAGAGACAAGCAGAAGCAGATGTGCCGGGACCGTGCTCTGCTTTATGTCAATGGGACAGGTGATATGAGTTTTGTGCCTCCACAGGGCAAGTATATATACATACACACATACTGTGTGGGGGCGTCACTTTATTCTTGGACCCAGGTAGCACAATGTCTTGAGCCGGTGTCTTAAAGTAATCCGTCTACCATAGGATTTTGTATACTACGTCACTTCCGGTGACGTTTAATCAGCGGGTGGAGGCTTGTGGCGCTCACTGCGCATGCGCTAGTGGCCCAAACTCCTTACAACAGCTGTTGAGGAATTATGTGGCACGCGCTCGTTACTGGTTACAAAATCACAATGAACAAGCGGTCTGTCATTGGATTTTGTAACCAGAAAGGATACTGACATTGTATTGACTAACATTGTGAGATGTGGTAGGAAAATATATTGAATATGTCAGCTACGTACTATATCCCACACCTCCTCCCTCACACTATATCTCTGGTGCTTTTCTATTCTCTGATACTTGTTCATAAACTGTCTAAATTTGGAAAAAAGTGCACAGCACGATGTAAAAAAAAAAAACATCTCATTACATCGTGCTGTGCACTTTTTTTCAAATTTAGACAGTTTATGAACAAGGATCAGAGAATAGAAAAGCACCAGAGATATAGTGTGAGGGAGGAGGTGTGGGATATAGTACGTAGCAGACATATTCAATATATTTTCCTACCGCATCTCACAATGTTAGTCAATACAATGTCAGTAGCCTTTCTGGTTACAAAATCCAATGACAGACCGCTTGTTCATTGTGATTTTGTAACCAGTAACGTGCGCGTGCCACATAATTCCTCATCAGCTGTTGTAAGGAGTTTGGGCCTCTAGCACATGCGCAGTGAGCGCCACAAACCTCCACCAGCTGACAAACGTCACTGGAAGTGACAAAGTATACACATTCCTACGGGTAGACGCATAACTTTAGAACACCGGCCCTGGTGTTGGTTATGCAAAACTAGGGAATGGGTAATAAAGGGATTATCTATCTTTTAAAACAATAAAAACTCTGGTGTAGACTGTCCCTTTAAACTGAAAAGGGAAATAGCATGACTGTGCCTGCACATGACAGATGCACACTCCCTAGCAAGTCCTGGGACAAGCATCCTGACTGGCTGAATAAAGTCTCTTTACAGTGGGGAGTGAATACTTAGGAAATTTGAAGTAAAATATCTTCCTTTTTTACATAGAGATGTGCAGGTTATATTTTATAGTCAGCTTTTTACTGCAATGCTGCATCTCTTTTGTGTGCTTCAACATTTGGGTATCATGTCCCTTTAAGTGAAAGAGGTAAATTTGATAATAGAAATACAATTTTACTTTTGACATCTATGATCCTTTCTTAACATTCAGCAGACCAGGTAGGTATGTAACTTCAAGGAGCAGTTAAAGGGAGAGAAAAATCATTATTAATTTTAGTCAGGGCTCGATTATCCCATGTGCCAGAGCGCCCAATGGCGCCTTTATATTTTATCCTATCACTTAATCTTCTGCAGCCATACTGAACCCAACCTGCTGACTGCTGCTGGTTTTATTGGAGAGTTGCAGTCAAACAAGTTGCTGGGCTGTGCAGCTTTCTTTGTCCCTGCAGAAAGTGTCAGTCTGCCTGGGAACCTGGTGTTCTGCTGTATTGCTGGGGTCTATATGCTTCCTGCTGTGTCAGAACTAAAGGGTACAGAATCTGCTCCTCACTGTTTTATGATGTATCCATTTTCCTGTATTGTTGGGTCCCACAGTGTCAGAGCACACAGAGACCCTGGGAGAAAGCTGCAACTCCTGTCTTCACTAGCAGTGTTATAGTGACTGCCTCACCCTCTTCTGCCAGCGGTTTCTCCTCAGCAGAGCAACCACTGCAAGTGTTATGCAGTTCAGTGCACTGCAGCCCTTTTGGCAACCATTGAGTTAATTCCCCCTCCACTTTCTAGCTACCAGGCTGTTGGTTATGTGGGAGGGGCTGTTGCTCCATGCTTCAATGGTTCATCATGGAAGTGTAACACTGGTAATATATAATATATGGCTGCTGAAGGATGGCACTTAGAGCCGACTGTTATTTTGCAGAAATGATTCTCAAGGCTGCCTTGATTTTTATTTTTAATTTACAATGGTCTAACTTGAACTCTGGAATTTTTTTTTTTTAATATTGCAATCCAAATTAAAAGGTCTTTCATCTAGGGGCCCGGTCCGATATAAATCGTCGCCCACAAAAGCAGGCGACGCCAAAATTTGCGCTGGTTTGGTATCACATATACGGCGTAACATGGAAGTTACGCTCGTATATTTCTGCCTTCGGCCATAGTTTTTTGGCCCATAGACAGGTATACCAAACCAGCGCAGTTTGGTATCCAATATACAGCGTAAGGACAAATTGCAGGCATAGTAAGCCTTACGCTGTGTATCGGAGCCCCGTAGCTCCCTAAACTAGCTGCAAAATAAAACCTAACACCTAACGCATGCGCAATGTCTATCTACCTGTCAACCGCGATCCCTAATAAAGTGTTTAACCCCTAAACCACCGCTCCCGGACCCCACAGCCACCTACATTAAATGTCTAACCCCCTAATGTGAGCCCCCTACACTGTCACCACCTACATTAAAATTATTAACCCCTAATGTAATCTCCATACACCGCTGCCATCTATATTAAAATTATTACCCCCTAATTTGAGCCCGCTACCCTGCCGCCACCTATTTTAACTATATTACCCCCTAATCTAATCCCCCTACACCGCTGCCACCTATTTTAAATGTATTAACCCCTAATCTAATCCCCCTACACCGCCTCCTATTTTAAATGTATTAACCCCTAATCTAATCCCCCTACATCGCCGCCACATATAATAAATTTATTACCCCCTAAAATACTAAACTGTCCCTATCCTAAACTAAATTAAAAATAGCCCTGAAAAGAGCTTTTTGCGGGGCATTGCCCCAAAGTAACCAGCTCTTTTACAGCCCTTAAAAGGGCTTTTTGCGGGGCATTGTCACAAAGTAATCAGCTCTTTTGCCTCTAATGTAATCTAATCCCCCTACACCGCCGCCGCCTATATTAAATTAATTAACCCCTAAAATACTAAAATTTCATACCACTAAACCTAAGTCTAACCCTACAAATAGCCCTGAAAAGGGCTTTTTGCGTGGCATTGCCCCAAAGTAACCAACTCTATTGCCAGCCCTTAAAAGGGCTTTTTGCGGGCATTGCACCAAAGTAATCAGCTCTTTTACCAGCCCTTAAAAGTGCTTTTTGTGGGGCATTGTCACAAAGTAATCAGCTCTTTTGCCTGTAATCAAAATCCCCCTATACCGCCGCCACCTATAATAAATGTATTACCCCCTAATCTAATCCCCCTACACCGCCGCCACCTATATTAAATATATTAACCCCTAATCTGACCCCCCTACACCGCCGCCACCTATATTAACTATATTAACCCCTATTCTGACCCCCCTACACCGCTGCCACCTATATTAACTATATTAACCCTAATTATATTAGGGTTAATATAGTTAATATAGTTATTATATTATATATATTAACTATATTAACCCTATCTAACTCTAACACCCCTAACTTAATTATTATTAAAATAAATCTAAATAATATTAATAATATTAACTAAATTATTCCTATTTAAAACTAAATACATACCTATAAAATAAACCCTAAGATAGAAGAATGAAATTGTAGCTATTTTAAGGTTTATATTTATTTTACAGGTAACTTGGTATTTATTTTAACTAGGTACAATAGCTATTAAATAGTTAATAACTATTTAATAGCTACCTAGTTAAAATAATTACCAATTTACCTGTAAAATAAATCCTAACCTAAGTTACAAATACACCTACACTATCAATAAATTAAATAAACTACAAATATCTAAACTAAAATACAATTAAATACACTAAACTAAATTACAAAAAATTAAAAAAGATTACAAGAATTTTAAGCTAATTACACCTATTCTAAGCCCCCTAATAAAATAATAAAGCCCCCCAAAATAAAAAAAATTCCCTACCCTAATCTAAATTACAAAAGTAAACAGCTCTATTACCAGCCCTTAAAAGGGCCTTTTTTGGGGCATTGCCCCAAAGTAATCAGCTCTTTTGCCTGTAAAAAAAAAACAACAACCATCCCCCATTACAACCCACCACCCACATATCCCTACTCTAACCCACCCAGTCACCCTTAAAAAACCTAAGTCTAACCCCCAATTGCTCCTTACCTGTCCTGAAGACCGGCGGAGAAAGTCCTGTTCCAGGCGGTGAAGTCTTCTTGCAGGCGGCGGCCTCTTCTTCTTCCAGGATCCAGCTAGCGCGGAGCGGAGGAGTTGAAGACCGATGACCGCGGAGCTGAAGACCGTCCATCTGGAACTGAAGACCGGCGATGCTGGAACTGAAGATCGGCGACGCTGGAACTGAAGACTGCTGGAACTGAAGACCAGAGCCGGAGCATGGAGGATCCTCTTTATACGATCGCCGCCGTACACTGAATAGGAATTCAAGGTACGCGATTAAAAATGTCGTCCCTTGAATTCCTATTGGCTGATTTGAGCCTTCAAATTCAAATCAGCCAATCGGATGCAAGCTACTTTAATTCTATTGGCTGATTTGTATAGCCAATAGAATAAGAGCTACTGTAATTAGCTCTTATGGGTGGGTTAAATTAGGGGTATGTGGGTGGTGGGTTGTAATGGAGGGGGTTGTTGTTTTTTTTACAGGCAAAAGAGCTGATTACTTTGGGGCAATGCCCCACAAAAGGCCCTTTTAAGGGCTGGTAATAGAGCTATTTACTTTTGTAATTTAGATTAGGGTAGGGATTTTTTTTTTATTTTGGGGGGCTTTGTTATTTTATTAGGGGGCTTAGAATAGGTGTAATTATCTTAAAATTCTTGTAATCTTTTATTATTTTTTGTAATTTAGTGTTTGTTTTTGTAATTTAGTTTAGTGTATTTAATTGTATTTTAGTTTAGATATTTGTAGTTTATTTAATTTATTGATAGTGTAGGTGTATTTGTAACTTATGTTAGGATTTATTTTACAGGTAAATTGGTAATTATTTTAACTAGGTAGCTATTAAATAGTTATTAACTATTTAATAGCTATTGTACCTAGTTAAAATAAATACCAAGTTACCTGTAAAATAAATATAAACCCTAAAATAGCTACAATGTAATTATTAATTATATTGTAGCTATCTTAGGGTTTATTTTATAGGTAAGTATTTAGTTTTAAATAGGAATAATTTAGTTAATATTATTAATATTATTTAGATTTAATTTAATAATAATTAAGTTAGGGGTGTTAGAGTTAGATAGGGTTAATATAGTTAATATATATATAATATAATAACTATATTAACTATATTAACCCTAATATAATTAGGGTTAATATAGGTGGCGGCGGTGTAGGAGGATTAGATTATGGGTTAATATATTTAATATAGGTGGCAGCGGTATAGGGGGATTAGATTAGGGGGTTAATATATTTAATATAGGTTGCGGCGGTGTAGGGGGATTAGATTAGGGGGTAATATATTTAATATAGGTGGCGGCGGTGTAGGGGGATTAGATTGGGGGTAATACATTTTTTATAGGTGGCGACGGTGTAGGGGGATTTAGATTACAGGCAAAAGAGCTGATTACTTTGTGACAATGCCCCGCAAAAAGCCCTTTTAAGGGCTGGTAAAAGAGCTGATTACTTTGGGGCAATGCCCCGCAAAAATCCCTTTTAAGGGCTGGCAATAGAGTTGGTTACTTTGGTGCAATCCCACACTAAAAGCCCTTTTCAGGGCTATTTGTAGGGTTAGACTTAGGTTTAGTGGTAGGGAAATTTTAGTATTTTAGGGGTTAATTAATTTAATATAGGTGGCGGCGGTATAGGGGGATTAGATTAGGGGTTAATTAATTTAATATAGGTGGCGGCGGTATAGGGGGATTAGATTAGGGGTTAATTTAATATAGGTGGCGGCGGTATAGAGGGATTAGATTAGGGGTTAATAATTTTAATATAGGTGGCGGCGGTGTAGGGGGATCATATTAGGGGGTTATATTGTTTAAATAGGTGGCGGCAGTGTAGGGGGATCATATTAGGGGGTTATATTGTTTAAATAAGTGGCGACGGTGTAGGGGGGTCATATTAGGGGGTTATATTGTTTAAATAGGTGGCGGCGGTGTAGGGGGATCATATTAGGGGGTTATATTGTTTAAATAGGTGGCGGCGGTGTAGGGGGCTCACATTAGGGGGTAAACATTTAATGTAGCTAGCGGCGGTGTAGCTACATTAAATGCCAGCTGCCAGCTAATGTGCTTGCCAACCCCACTGGCGACTCCAGAAATTTGTACTTATGCAGATTTCTGGACATCGCTGGTTTGTCAGACTTACGGCACTTTAGCATCTGACGGCGCAGTATATGAGATAGCTTGAGTTGCGAGCTGAAACTACGGGCGGCGCAGGTTTCCATGCTTGCGCCGAAACCTGCGTCGTATATTGGATCGCGCCCCCAGTTTTTATTTCTCTCCCTTTCTCTCTTTTTCCCTTTCTCTCTCTTTTTCTCTTTCTCTTTCTCTCTCTCTTTTTCTCTTTCTCTCTCTTTTTCTCTTTCTTTTTGTCTTTCTTTCCCTTTCTCTCTCTTCTCCACAGGAAATGTTGACAGCAGGGTGGCATTATAAATTAGCTCTGTTAGGGCAATGTAATACTTTCTAATATTATAATATTTTCTGCTATCCCATACCCCCAACTGTCCCAATTTTCGTGGGACAGTCCCGCTGTCCCGGGTTGCTAGCCATCTGTCCCGCATTGGCCCATGCATTTAAATTCTATTGGGCACATACTCAGAAGCAGCTGGCTTTTCTCTCCCATGGTTATATACCTGTTAGATTCCTTGTGGAAAAGTAATGGTGTGTGGGTTAAGCAGGAGTAGGAAGGCTGTATACACTCTGACCTCAAGTAATGATGACCTCTAACCCCTGGTAGTGATGACGTCTACCCCTGGTGATAATGCTAGCATTCTTTCAGTTTTATACGATTAGCAGTGCTAAAACAAGGGTAAAAAACAGTGGCAGCCTCAGACTGCCAGCTAATGTGCTTGCCAACCCCAGGACCCCATACAATGAGTTACAGATACCCATATATGATGTAGTGTGTGTGTGTCTATTTGTATCTATAAGTGTGTATGTGTGTGTATCTGCATGTATAAGTGTAAGCTGTGTAGTGTGTATCTGTATGTATAAGTGCGTGTATCTGCATGTATAAGTGTATGCTGTGTAGTGTGTGTATCTGCATGTATAAGTATAAGCTATGAAGTGTGTGTGTATCTGCATGTGTAAGTGTATACTATATAGTGTGTGTGTGTGTATCTGCATGTATAAGTGTATGCTATGTAGTGTGTGTGTGTGTATCTGTAGGGAAAAAGTGTATGCTATGTAGTGTGTGTGTGTGTGTGTTTGTATAAATGTATGCTATGTAGTGTGTTTGTGTCTGCCTGTATAAGTGTTTGATATGTAGTGTGTGTCTGCATGTGTAAGTGTATGCTATGTAGTGTCTGTGTATCTGCATGTGTAAGCATATGCAATGTAGTGTATGTGTATATGCATGTGTAAGTGTATGCAATGTAGTGTATGTGTATATGCATGTGTAAGTGTATGCAATGTAGCGTGTGTGTATCTGCATGTGTAAGTGTATGCTATGTAGTGTGTGTGTATCTGCATGTGTAAGTGTATGCAATGTAGTGTGTGTGTATCTGCATGTGTAAGTGTATGCTATGTAGTGTTTGTGTGCATATCTGCATGTATAAGTGTATGCTATGTAGTGTGTGTGTGCCTATATAAGTGTATGCTATGTAGTGTGTGTATCTGTATGTGTAAGTGTGTGCGTAATGTATTTTGTGTGTATCTGCATGTGCAAGTGTATGCTATGTAGTGTGTGTGTATCTGCATGTGCAAGTGTATGCTATGTAGTGTGTGTGTATCTGCATGTGTAAGTGTATGCTATGTAGTGTGTGTGTATCTGCATGTGTAAGTGTATGCTATGTAGTGTGTGTGTATCTGCATGTGTAAGTGTATGCAATGTAGTGTGTGTGTATCTGCATGTGTAAGTGTATGTTATGTAGTGTGTGTGTATCTGCATGTGTAAGTGTATGCTATGTAGTGTGTGTGTATCTGCATGTGTAAGTGTATGCAATGTAGTGTGTGTGTATCTGCATGTGTAAGTGTATGCAATGTAGTGTGTGTGTATCTGCATGTGTAAGTGTATGTTATGTAGTGTGTGTGTATCTGCATGTGTAAGTGTATGTTATGTAGTGTGTGTGTATCTGCATGTGTAAGTGTATGCTATGTAGTGTGTGTTTCTGTGTATTTGAGTGTGTGTACATGTATATGTGTAGCTTGTGTTACTGTGCAATCTAGAATATTAATGAGGAAAGCAGAGAGCAGTTTTAAAGAATCTATTATTAATTGTCCAATTAAAATAAAAATATGTAGCGCTGTCTCTGCAAAGGCTAATTAAATACAAAGCTCACATAGCTATACCAGTGGTTTGAGCTTGTGTTTGATTTGCTGCCTAAGAGTATTAAAAGATATGACTTTATTTAGAATATTATTTATATTACTTTGGTCTTATGATTTTTTAAGCCCTGCCCACGCTCCTGCCCACCACATTAAAACATTTTGCTGCGGTGGGGGGGGGGTCCCTCTTTCGAATTTTGAAATGTTGGGAGGTATGCTATCCAAAGCACAAATTAAAGGGACAGTTTACTCAAAAATGTTCTCCCCTTTAATTTGTTCCCAATGATCCACTTTACCTGCTGGAGTGTATTAAATTGTTTACAAGTAGCTCCTTTACCCTTATATTGGCATTTGAAATTGTTAATTTAGCATGTGGTATCCCCACCTATTCTGAAAGTTTGTGGCCGCGCGTACCAGCTATAGATAAGCTTTGTAAACACAGCCAGCAGAAGAAATTATACTCCCAGTGTGATAAAGCAGAGATAAGGTAATAAAATGTTGATTTTCCATTGTTCTCTCAAAGTATTGGTGATTGTTTTAAGGACAGATATAAGATAAAGAAGCAGGTATAAGTACACAATGTGATACAGTAATGAGATCTGATCATACCTACAAGCTCAACCTATTTTATTAGGTTGTGGCTTCAAAACACAAAATCAGAGCTTTAATATACACAAATACGCCTTTAAAAGCTAATTTTCATACATTTTTTACTCTGCAGTTGGTAAAAAAAGCAATTGTAAACACATTAAGGGAAAAACTATTTTACAGTATACTGTCCCTTTAATGGCATATTTTAACATAAATTTATTGAATGCCCATTTAAGCAATGAACATTGAAAAAATAATATTACCTCCATAGATTGTGTAAGATTGGGATTTAAATATTTGAAGCGCATGGCATTGGGGAGTTACACATTTAAAGGGACACTGAATTTTTTTTTTCGTGATTCAGATAGAGCATGCAAATTGTAAGCAACTTTCTTATTTACTCCTATTATCAATTTTTCTTTGTTCTCTTGCTATCTTTATTTGAAAAAGAAGGCATCTAAGCTAAGAAGCCAGCCACTTTTTGGTTCAGAACCTGGAACAGCACTTGTTTATTGGTTGGGGAACTTATCCACCAATCAGCAAGAACAACCCAGGTTGTTTACCAAAAATGGGCCGCTATCTAAATTTACATTTTGCTTTTCAAATAAAGATACTAAGAGAATGAAGAAAATTTGATAATAGGAGTAAATTAGAAAGTTGCTTAAAATTGCATGCTCATGAATAACAAAAAAACCCATTTGGGTTCAGTGACCCTTTAATGCACGGTGATGTATGGTGCTGGTGCTGTCTTTATAGAACAAAGTTAAACAATAAGGCACAAATTAAAAGCAACCTGGGACCTCAGAAACACTAAAAGAAATATTTGTGGACACAGTTGGTAACCCTATGGTATTGCTGCTGGATGACAATATTTACAGATACTTAAAGGGATATAAAAGTCAAAATTAAACCTGCATGATTCAGATAGAGCAGGTAATTTTAAGACACTTTTAAATTCACTTCTATTTTCAATACTGTTCCTTCAGCAAAGGATAGCAAAAGAATGAAGCAAGTTTGATAATAGAAGAAAACTGTAAAGTTGTTTAAATGGTATGTTCTAACCAAATCATAAAATACATTTTGGGGTTTCCTGTCCCTTTAACTACAAAAAGAATACAAGTAGCATCCTTTAGCCCTCTCCTAACAGAGGTGGCAGTCAGTTAAAAAAATAACTTTCAATAACCAAACACAAATTAGTTACCCATTTTGTGCATGCCTAATTTGTTCTGGAAACTGGTTTATGTAATTGATGTTTGTGATTCATTTTTAAGTGTTTTTATACTTTTTCATTTTATTGCTTTGAGTATTAAAATGTAAGTTTTAACTGCCTGACTGCCTAGGAGCAGTATGTGATATATTGGGGTAAATTTATCATACCCCGGGGCGGACATGATTCGCTATAGCATCGCTAAATGCCGACAGCATATGCAGTTTTTAATAATATACATTTTACCTCTGTAGTTTCCTTGTATCTAAGCCTTTGCAAACTGCCCCCTTATTTCAGTTCTTTTGACAGACTTGCATTTTATCCAATCAGTGCTCACTCCTAGGTAACTTTACGTGTGTGAGCTCAATGTTATCTATATGAAACACATGAACTAATGCCCTCTAGTGGTGAAAAACTGTCAAATTAAAGGCAGCCTTCAAGGTCTAAGAAATTAGCAAATGAACCTCCTAAATTTAGCTTTCAACTAAGAATACCAAGAGAACAAAGCAAAATTGGTGATAAAAGAAAATTGGAAAGTTGTTTAAAATGACATGCCCTATTTGAATCATGAAAGTTTATTTTCGACTTGACTGTCCCTTTAACTTTTCTGTGTAAAAAGGAAGATATTTTATCTCAATTTTTTTTATCAGTAGCCATATCCCATTGTGAACAGGCTTTAAGCATCTAATGTGGATGCATGACCCTGGAATTGCAAGAGTATGTGCATCTGACATGTGCAGTACAGTCACTTAATTTCCCTATGCAGTTTAAAGGTACATTTAGCACCTCAAGATATTAATATAAATTGTTTAATTACATGTAGTAAAACAACTTTTGCAATATACTTTCAATATTTATTATGTTCCCCTTTCCTGCAATTTAATTCTGAATATTGTAGGCTTTCCAATTCATGTTAAACATGGAGGTGCAGACACAGCTATATTCCAAACAGTCATTGGTTGCACACTCTAGTAAGCCATTTATAACCATTCCTAATTGGCCTCAGGAGAAAAGGAAACCTAAGTTACAATATGGCTGCACCCACTGCTTTATGGACATTAACTTTACCTATCAATTTTGCTTAGTTCTCCTTATAAAGTAATCCTAGGTGACCTCAGAAGTGTGCACATGTATTTAGCCATATGGCAGCAGTGTTTGCAACATGGTTTATAGCAATGAAATAATAGTAAACATTGTTGCCATATAATATTAAAAAAACATGCACTTTCCTAAGTTCCTATCAGCCTAGCCAAATATAAGGCCAGATTACAGATATGCGATATCGCTGGACATCGCTACCATTAGTGTGCAACTTGATATTACAAGTCCATGCTAAAGTGCGTTAACCAGAGAAGGGTTAGTGCGCGCAACTTTTCTCAAGTGCAGTCTATATTTTCAATGGATATCGCAGACATGCTTGATCTGGTATTACAAGTTGAAAGTTATAGTTTGCACACGAGCGAAAGCTGAAACTACGTTTGAATATTTAATGCAGCTTCAGACCTGAAGTAAATTGTAATTGCTAAAAAAAAAGTATCCATCTTCTACACTGTTCCTGCCCCATGTACATGCCTGCCCCATGTATTACATAGGAAAAACAAAAAGAGACCTGAAAAGATTGGGTTAGGGAACACAGGGACAATATAAAAGGGAAAGCCCTGTTGTCAGGCATTTTGAGAAACATCATGGTTCAGATTTTTTCACCATAATGAAATTAACTGGAATACAAAATATTAAGCAGCACGGCCAAGACAGTGATGTGGACAAACTGCTTTTACAAAATGAGTCCTGATGGATGTATAGACTCAATACTCTAGCACCGTTTGGTCTAAATGAAAAAATCGAGTTCTCTTGTCTTCTGTAACAATAGCTCTTAACTGTATAACAGTGTGTGATTTCAAACCTTAGTTTTATGAGATAACAAAATAATACTGTGTAAAAACTACATGATGCTGTTGGGTCTATCAGTCTAATTAGTAAACGTAAAAATGCCATGACGCTATCCTCTTAAGCTAGCCGCATATGGTTAAGTTTACATACATTTATTACCAATGTTTAAAGGGACACAATACTCAAATGCTAATTCACTTGAAAGTGATGCAGCATAACTGTAAAAAGCTGACAGGAAAATATCACCTGAATATCTCTATGTAAAAAAGGAAGATATTTTACCTTGTAACTTCCTCAGCTCACCAAAGTAAGTATTCTGATTATTCAGTTACTGCAGGTTTAAAAAAAAAAAAAAATAAACAAAAGAAAAGAAAGAAATGAACAGCAGCCAATCGGCATCAGTAGTCCTGAGGTCATAAACTCTTTTACTGTGATCTCATGAGATTTCACTTAAGTCTCATGATATTTCATAGTGAACTTCCTTAAACTGAATAGGGAAATAACACGAGTGTGAATGAAGCCCACTCCCTTGCTTGTCTCGGGACAGGCATACTTATTTGCTGCTTAAAGTACTTTACAATGAGTTGTGGCTACTGAGGACATTTTGAGGTAAAATATCTTCCTTTTTTACATGGAGATGTTCAGGTGATATTTTCTAGTCAGCTTTTTACAGCTATGCTGCATCACTTTTAAAGGGACAGTCTACACCAGAATTGTTATTGTTTTAAAAGATAGATAATCCCTTTATTACCCATTCCCCAGTTTTGCATAACCAACACAGTTATATTAATATACATTTTACCTCTGTGATTACCTTGTATCTAAGCCTCTTTAATCTGCTCCCTTGTTTCAGTTCTTTTGACAGACTTGCACTTTAGCCAATCAGTACTTACTCCTAGTTAACTCCACGTGCGTGAACACAGTGTTATCTATATAACACACATTAACAAACACCCTATAGTGGGGAAAAACTGTCAAAGTGTATTCATATAAGAGGCAGTCTTCAAGATCTAAGAAATTTCCATATGAACCTCCTAAGTTTAGCTTTAAACTAAGAATACCAAGAGAACAAAGCAAAATTGGTGATAAAAGTAAATTGGAAAGTTGTATAAAATTACATTCTCTATCTGTATCATGAAATTTATTTTGGACTAGACTGTCCCTTTAAGTGTTTAAGCATTTGGGTATCATGGCCCTTTAAGTATATTGTATTAAGATGGTAATTATGATATGTATACAGCAGCAATAACACATTCGACAAATGTTAGCTGGTAGTCCCTTTAATAATAAAGGGAGGAGCAATGTATAAGGCAGAGTTTTTCAGGTGCTTTAAAAGGCCGGCTCTGACAGAAGTAAGCATCTGGCGAAGCCCCAGTGTCAGCTCAGAAATGGGGAGGGGCAAAAAGCATTATGTCTGATGCTCCAAAGACTGGTGTTTGTTAACAAGCTTGTCTGTTGAGCCGTGGAATACAGCTGTCCGGAAGCATCTTTACCCACCTACGTTTTACCCTGACCGTAGTTGTTTCAGATGAGATGGTGCCTGATGTGGCAAAGCTGACTATCCGTGTCCCAAAATTACCGTCACAGCTGCTGTATCCGTCAGGGGGTTCCTTGTAAAGTGTCGGCACAGGATTTTGCAACTCGTGTCCCTTGATCTCTGGTTTTCCAAAGTGATGAGGTTTGGAAATTAACGCTATCTCAGGATACTTTTACAGTATACATTAATTAACTTTTTCCGTATATCTTCATTAGAATACATGGCAATTATTGTATCTTTTTATATGAGGAATTGTTACTCAAGGAGTTATATGCATTTCCTGCTTAACGAAGCGTGGAGATTTTGGAACTGTGCAAAGAACTTACTTGTTTAGGGTTTGAGCGAGTGTGAACACTTATCTGCCCTTGTTTAACCCTGTACTTGCTCCTCAATTCATATATCTGTATTCCAGGCCTGGATTTTCTTTGCTTTTTTGTTTTTTTTGTTTTGATGTGTTTTTTTATATTCCTAATTTTGGTTAGTTTAATGTTTCTGACACATTTGAAGGGGTGTAAATAAAATGTTCTTATTTGGGACTTGAGTGCTGCCTTGTCATTCTTGAGTGTTTACAGATATAGTGAACATTTTCTCTTTTTTCTTAAATTATTTACATTGCCTATGACTGCAAGCACCTTCTATGGTCCTTTTGGTTGATGAGTACATAAATATTTGTATATTATTAAAAAAAAAGTTACACAAAGCACATGTAAAATACATTAAAATAAAGTATTAGTATACCATTTAATAAAACAAATATATATTAATATTAATAAATAATAAGTGTTTGATTGGGAAGGTCTCCAATGTGTGTGTATGCATGTGTGTGTGTGTGTGTATATATATATATATATATATATATATATGTACATGTTAATATGTTTAAATATGTTCGTGCACACAAAAAATGCAAAACATAATAAAACTCAATAAATCTAGCACAGGAGGAAGAGGGCCTTGCTCCGGAGAGCTCACAGTCTACAGGTTTAGGGTGCAGAGACATAAGGTTGGGGTAGCTTGTCACATTGGTTGTAGTTACAGTCAGGGCTGGCCTTTGGGGTGTGTGAGCTGTGCGGCTGCACAACAGCACCATGGCGACAAGGGTGCCAGGCGGCTGTCACAGCTCGCTGCCCCCCAGGGCTCCAGTGAGCCTGCGCCATTGTCTTCCAATGCACGGTGGCTGGCAGAGTAGTGGATTATCTCCGCTTCCTTCACTAGCAGCTGCACGTCGGAAGATTATTCATGCTGCTAATCATTATATTACCAGTCACTCTGTAATCTGAAATAATATATTTTATAGATGCTGTTAGAAGATCTGATGTTGTGCACATGCTGCATTAGCAAAACGAAATTAACAGCAATGTGTGAACATAGCGAAGAGCACAGTGTGAATATTCTTCAGATGCGCAGATGCTAGTGAAGGAAACAGGGATAATCCCCGCCCTTTCACTACTCTGCCAGCCGCCGCGAATCGGAAGACAGTAAGAGAGTGGCGCGGGCGCACTGGAGCCCTGGGAAATGAATGTGGCTTAAAGGGGGTGGAATGAATGGGGCTTAAATGGAGGGAGAGATGGGGGCTAAAAGGGGGAGCGATGGGGGCTAAAGAAGGTAATGGAGAGGACAAGGGAGGAAAGGGGAAAATGGAGATAGTAGGGGGAGGAAAGGGGGGATAATGGAAATGGATTGGGAGTTAATGGACCTGAAATGGGGGGAAAGGGGGGAATGGAGATGACTGGGGAGTAAAAGGGGTGTAATGGAGATGGAAGGGGGGCTAATGGACATGAAAGAAAGGGGTAATGGAAATAAAAGGAAGGGGAATTTAAGATGAAAGGAGGGGTAATGGTGATTAAAGGGGGTAATGGATATGGAAGGGGAGGGAGTAATGGAGGTGAAAGAGCGGAGGGGAAATGGATGGAATAGACATAAAGGAATGCACATAAGGGGAGGGAGGAATGGATGTGGAAAGAGAAAGGGATTGAAAGGTGGAGAGGAAGGAGCATGGAAAAGGGAGAGAAAGAGAGAAGGGAGGGGAAAGGCGGAGAGTGTGAGTGTGCATATCAATCCATGAGTGAATCTGAGTGTGTATGAATCTGAATGTGTGAATCTGTGTGTGTATCTGTTCAAACACTGCCCATGTATACACGTACCAAAACTTTAACACATACTGATATTACACACATAGAAATATTGACAAAACACATGCTGACATTGCACACACAGAAACCATCACAAACATATTTCAGTTTTCTCACTCTATGTGTCTTTGTCCGTGTCTCGCTTTCCTTATCTATCTGTCTTTTTCTCTATCCCTTTCTCTGTCTCTCTCTACTCTGTCTGTCTTTCACATCACCTATTTTGCCACACACTTGTGAGGAGTGTGGCCAGGGAGGGGCGCTGTGAAGACCTAAGGCCGGCTCTGGTTGCAGCAGTGAGTCAGGCAGTTCATGTATTAGTTTGGTTAGGATGAGAGATGGAGAAGAGATGGTAAGCCTCTCTGAATAGGTATGTTTTCAAGGAGCGTCTGAAGCTATACAAGGTTGGAGACAGTCTTATGGAGTGGGGTAGAGAGTTCCAGAGGACAGGAGCAGCATGTGCAAAGTCGTGGAGAGACGTAGGTCAGAGGTTGATCGAAAAGGACAGGATAGGGAATATTTCACATTGAGAGAGGAAATATAGTTGGGAGTTAGACTGTTGAGTGCTTTGTAAGTTAGGGTTAATACTTTAAATTGTATTCTGGGGTGTATGGGGACCCAGTGTAGAGACTGGCAGAGCGGAGCAGCTGATGTAGATTGGCGACTTAGGTGGATGAGTCTAGCAGAAGCATTCATAATAGATTGGAGGGAGAAGAGGCGGTGTTTTGGAAGGCCAGAACTTTTGAGCCCTTCCCAAGGAAACATGCAATATCATTTTTATTCATTTTAATGTGTTCTGGAAAGAAATGCTTTAAATGGACATTAAACAGCTGGATACAACTATAATAGCATTCACCTAAATTACAAGTTATGAGAGCTGCTTAAATCCTTTTGGCTGATTTGAACAGCCAATAGGATTTAAGCAGCTCTCATCCTATTGGCTGATTTGAAATTTTCAGGAAATAGGAATGCAAGATACCCAATATTCAAGCTTCAGTGTGTGGCGGAGATTGCATGAAGAGGAGCCCCCATGTTATTCCTGATGACCGCTGCCGACAGCTCTGCCTCTGCATCACATCAGCTCCATGACCCCTAGATGAAGATGGCTCAGCGACAACGGCATGAAGATTGAAGATGGAGCCGTCTGGAAGAAGACCTTCACCGCCGAACTTCAGGAATGGTGAGTACCTATTTCAGGGTTAGTGTTATTTTTTTTTTATTTTTTGGGGGGTGTTTTTTTTTTTTTAGATTAGGGCTTTTTTATTTTTTTAATAAGCAGCAAAAGAGCTGATTACCCTTTTAAGGGCAATGCCCATACAAATGCCCCTTTAGGGGCTATGGGTAGCTTAGGTTTATTTTAGTTAGGTCTTTTTTATTTTGGGGATTTGTGTGGGGGGGTTGTATTGTTAGGGGGGACAAAAAAGAGCTAATTGCTTCAGGGCAATGCCCTACAAAAGGACCTTTTAAGGGCTATTGGTAGTTTATTGTTAGATTAGGGTTTTTATTTTGAGGTGGCTTTTTTGTTTTTATAGGAGTATTAGATTAGGTTTAATTTTTATTATTTTGGATAATTTCATTGTTTTTGTAATCTTAGGCCTAGATTTGGAGTTTGGCAGTATCCGTGAAAACAAGCGTTAGAGGCTCCTAACGCTGGTTTTAGGCTACCGCCGGTATTTGGAGTCACTCAAAAAAGGGTCTAACGCTCACTTTCCAGCCGTGACTTTTCCATACCACAGATCCCCTTGCGTATCCTATCTTTTCAATGGGATCTTCCTAACTCCGGTATTTAGAGTCATGTCTGAAGTGAGCGTTAGAAATCTAATGACAAAACTCCAGCCGCAGAAAAAAAGTCAGTAGTTAAGAGCTTTCTGGGCTAACGCCGGTTCATAAAGCTCTTAACTACTGTGCTCTAAAGTACACTAACACCCATAAACTACCTATGTACCCCTAAACCGAGGTCCCCCCACATCGCCGACACTCGATTAAATTTTTTTAACCCCTAATCTGCCGACCGCCACCTACGTTATACTTATGTACCCCTAATCTGCTGCCCCTAACACCGCCGACCCCTGTATTATATTTGTTAACCCCTAACCTGCCCCCTCAACGTCGCAGCCAGCTACCTACAATAATTAACCCCTAATCTGCCGCTCCGTAAACCGCCGCTACCTACATTATAGCTATGTACCCCTAATCTGCTGCCCCTAACACCGCCGACCCCTATATTATATTTATTAACCCCTAATCTGCCGCCCTCAACGTCGCCTCCACCTGCCTACACTTATTAACCCCTAATCTGCCGACCGGACCGCACCTCTATTATAATAAAGTTATTAACCCCTAATCCGCCTCACTAACCCTATAATAAATAGTATTAACCCCTAATCTGCCCTCCCTAACATCGCCGACACCTAACTTCAAACATTAACCCCTAATCTGCCGACCGGAGCTCACCGCTATTCTAATAAATGTATTAACCCCTAAAGCTAAGTCTAACCCTAACACTAACACCCCCCTAAGTTAAATATAATTTAAATCTAACGAAATTAATTAACTCTTCTTAAATAAATTATTCCTATTTAAAGCTAAATACTTACCTGTAAAATAAATCCTAATATAGCTACAATATAAATTATAATTATATTATAGCTATTTTAGGATTAATATTTATTTTACAGGCAACTCTGTATTTATTTTAACCAGGTAAAATAGCTATTAAATAGTTAAGAACTATTTAATAGCTAAAATAGTTAAAATAATTACAAAATTACCTGTAAAATAAATCCTAACCTAAGTTACAATTAAACCTAACACTACACTATCAATAAATAAATTAAATAAAATACCTATAATTATCTACAATTAAACCTAACACTACACTATCAATAAATAAATTAAATAAAATACCTATAATTATCTACAATTAAACCTAACACTACACTATCAATAAATAAATTAAATACAATTCCTACAAATAACTACAATGAAATAAACTAACTAAAGTACAAAAAATAAAAAAGAACTAAGTTACAAAAAATAAAAAAATATTTACAAACATAAGAAAAATATTACAACAATTTTAAACTAATTACACCTACTCTAAGCCCCCTAATAAAATAACAAAGCCCCCCAAAATAAAAAAATGCCCTACCCTATTCTAAATTACTAAAGTTCAAAGCTCTTTTACCTTACCAGCCCTGAACAGGGCCCTTTGCGGGGCATGCCCCAAGAAGTTCAGCTCTTTTGCGTGTAAAAAAAAACATACAATACCCCCCCCAACATTACAACCCACCACCCACATACCCCTCATCTAACCCAAACCCCCCCTTAAATAAACCTAACACTAAGCCCCTGAAGATCTTCCTACCTTATCTTCACCATACCAGGTTCACCGATCGATCCAGAAGAGCTCCTCCGATATCCTGATCCAAGCCCAAGCGGGGGGATGAAGAGGTCCATGATCCGGCTGAAGTCTTCATCCAAGCGGGAGCTGAAGAGGTCCATGATCCGGATGACGACTTCTATCAACGGCATCTTCAATCTTCTTTCTTCGAGAGCCATCATCTTCCATCCGATGCGGAACATCCTCTTCTCCCGACGCCTACTAGCCGAATTACGGTTCCTTTAAATGACGTAATCCAAGATGGCGTCCCTCGAATTCCGATTGGCTGATAGGATTCTATCAGCCAATCGGAATTAAGGTAGGAATATTCTGATTGGCTGATGGAATCAGCCAATCAGAATTGAGTTCAATCCGATTGGCTGATCCGATCAGCCAATCAGATTGAGCTCGCATTCTATTGGCTGATCGGAACAGCCAATAGAATGCGAGCTCAATCTGATTGGCTGATTGAATCAGCCAATCGTATTGAACTTAATTCTGATTGGCTGATTCCATCAGCCAATCAGAATATTCCTACCTTAATTCCGATTGGCTGATAGAATCCTATCAGCCAATCGGAATTAGAGGGACGCCATCTTGGATGACGTCATTTAAAGGAACCGTCATTCGGCTAGTAGGCATCGGGAGAAGAGGATGTTCCGCGTTGGATGGAAGATGATGGCTCCCGAAGAAAGAAGATTGAAGATGCCGTTGATAGAAGACTTCATCCGGATCATGGACCTCTTCAGCTCCCGCTTGGATGAAGACTTCAGCCGGATCATGGACCTCTTCAGCTCCCGCTTGGATGATGACTTCAGCCGGATCATGGACCTCTTCAGCCCCCCGCTTGGGCTTGGATCAGGACATCGGAGGAGCTCTTCTGGATCGATCGGTGAACCTGGTATGGTGAAGATAAGGTAGGAAGTTCTTCAGGGGCTTAGTGTTAGGTTTATTTAAGGGGGGTTTGTGTTAGATTAGGGGTATGTGGGTGGTGGGTTGTAATGTTGGGGGGGTATTGTATGTTTTTTTTTACAGGCAAAAGAGCTGAACGTCTTGGGGCATGCCCCGCAAAGGGCCCTGTTCAGGGCTGGTAAGGTAAAAGAGCTTTGAACTTTAGTAATTTAGAATAGGATAGGGCATTTTTTTATTTTGGGGGGCTTTGTTATTTTATTAGGGGGCTTAGAGTAGGTGTAATTAGTTTAAAATTGTTGTAATATTTTTCTAATGTTTGTAAATATTTTTTTATTTTTTGTAACTAACGGCTAGATTTAGAGTTCGGCGGTAGATGGGCTGTTAACGCCACGCGTGTTTATGTCTAACGCACGTCATTGTTTGACTCCGGTATTTAGAGTTAATATAAGACCATCTAACGATGCTCCTAACGCGTGTATGTCACACGCGTAATCCTGCCCGCGTTAGACAGTCTCCCATAGAGATCAATGGGAAATCAAATAAATTGCCTTTTTTCACCTAACACTCGATCTCGCGAGAATACGCACAGCTCGGTCATATGACGCATACCACATCATGCACAACAATAACACGCCGCAAATGTCACAACAACAATCAATCAACAAAGCACACAAGCATTACACATTCACAAGCGGGGGAAGTTTTAATACTATTTATACGGGGAATACGCATATACTTTAAGATGCGGAAAATCGCACAATAACAACAAGGATTAAAAAATATATACATACACTAGAAACAAAATCGCATTCAATATCATTATATATTATGAAAAACATACATATACAACACTTCACGAAGAACACACCATCGCAAATTCACATTTAAAAAGAATACTTTTGGACAATGAAAGCGAAAACGAACACTATGACATCATCGCATTCTACACATTCCACAAATACCAACTCTAAATGAGCATGCGCAAATTAACACACCTAATACACATTGCAATAATATTAATTGCTAATAAAGCACACCTGAACACTAATTACAATGGAAATTGGGACATCATTAAACATTTACACAGGGTATATAAGCACCACACAAGCATGGCTTCTTTGACTGTGTTGCTGGTGGGTCTTTGGAGATTTAAGAATAGAGAGTTTGAGAATTTTTGAGAGTGAGTTAGTGTTAGCGTGAGAGAGTCAGTTGGTAGTGTTAGCGTGAGAGAGTCAGTTGGTAGTGTTAGCGTGAGAGAGTCAGTTGGTAGTGTTAGCGTGAGAGAGTGAGTGAGTTAGTGGGAGTTAGTGGGAGTGGGAGAGAGTCTGTTAGTGGGAGCGTGAGTGAGTTAGTGGGAGTTATTAGTGATAGTTGTTAGTGTGAGCGTCAGTTAGTGGTAGTTAGTGAGCGTTAGTGGGAGTGTTTGTTATTGAGAATTAGAAGTAGTGTGAGTTAGCGAGCGAGTGATTTATCTGTACACTTAACACATTTACACGCAAACACATTCAATACATACATACACTTATCAATAACACTACATACACTCCATACCCCCTACCCCCTCATACTACACTCCATACCCCATTCCTTGTAGTCCCATTCCCTTTCATCCCATTTACTCTTATCCCATACCCCATACCCATCCCATACCCATCCCCTAGTTACATTTAGTTTACATATCCTCCTTTTAGTCTTATTCTTTTCGTTTATTTAAATACTCCTTACCCTCTTTGTTTTGTTTACATCCCTCACACTTTAAGCACCTTTTTTGTCTTTTTAGTTCTTTATTTTGACCCCCTTTCATTTCATCACACTCACTTTTTGTTTGATTATTTGGGGTTTAGTTTAGGGAGGAGATGGAGGCCAGGCAGGGGACAGGTAGAGGGGGGAGTAGAGGGAGGGGGAGAGGAACAGGGCAGGAAGGGGGGCAGGAAGCGGGGGTGGAAGCGGTGGGTGGACCCAGCCACTTGGTTCAAGATGACCAAGTGGCTGGGCCCAGTGGCGGTCAGAGTAGGGCTTCACAGTCCGGGAAACAGAGGGCATCGTCACAGGGGAAGGCCAAGGCGACTAGGGAGGCGAGGTTTACGATGGAGGAGAAGGAGGCCCTCGTAGAGGCCTATATGGCCAGGCATAGGATGCTGCAGCACCAGAAGACTACCCCGACTGACAGGAGGAGGCTCTGGAACGAGATTAGGAATGCAGTCAATGCAGTGGGTGGCCGGAACCGGGATATGGATTCTATCAAACATCGGTACCGGGACTGTAAACTTGAACTTAAAAAAAAGTTAAGCCTGGAGGCCCGACATGCCGCAGGGACCGGTGGCGGCCCTGCCCTTGAAATGGAGTACTGCAGATGGGAGGAAATGTTGCGGCCCAGCATCTCCGAGGTGGAAGTAGTCGGTATCGGAGGAATCGATACCGGGAACCTGCCACTCTCATCTGACGGTAAGCTCATTGAACAATAATTTCACATACGAATGTATTTCAATGGACACTATACGCAAACATTTACTTTCATGATTGAGGTAGCAAATACAATTTGACAAAACATTCAAATGTACTTATATTACCTAATTTGATTCATTCTTGAGATATATTTTAATGAAGAAATAGCCATGCACACGGTGAAACAATCACAGGAGGCAGCTATATTCAGCTAACAATCAGCATCTTATAAGCATATTTAGATATGCTTTTCAGCAAAGAATATCCAGAGAATGAAGCTAATTAGATAAGAAAAGTACATTCGAAAGTTGATACTAAATGTATGCTTCTAAATCATGAAAGATAAAACATTGGGTTTCATGTGTTAAGGATCAGATTAATGCTATTACGCTGTTTACACGCATTCTATTACTTTGCGGTTACATCAGTATCTAGGCTATAGGTTAGGTGTGCATTTAAACAGACTGAAAACAAACGCAAAAACATTCACATTGACCAGATATCACAAACACGGTTTAGAAAAAGCGGAAATCGTATTGATTGTTTGTTAGATTTCAAAGTGGATTAATGATTCTGCATTTGTAATTGTATCGTAAGCTAAGTCATTTAAACCTTGATTTGCAAATATGCTAATATATATATATTTTTTTTTTATTTTTTTATTTATATACAGAGTCTGGGGACGAGGCAGCACAGCCTCCTGCATCTCCCCGGGATGAGAGTGGTGGTGAGGAATTCCCACTTCGGAGGGAAGAGGCCCCCCGTGACGAACAGCGCACGGGAGATGATGAAGAGGCCCCGGAAGCACAGGAGGATCCCGCTGAACCCGCGGAACCCGCGGAACCAGAGGTCCCTCAAAGACCCGCACTCCGCCGTGCACGGGCACCCCGCCGTGCACGGGTTCAACAGGCACAACAAGAAGAAATAGCGGAGGTGTGGGTTCTACTGGAGTACATAGACCAGATGCGTACCTCCCGGATAGAAAACATAGAAGGACGACGCAGAATACTTGATGGGCAGAATCAAATAATTCAAGGCCAAAATGAAATAATCAATATACTGAATAGAATACAAGAAGGACAAACAAGAATGTTTAATCTTCATCAGGAAATGTTCACATTTTTCCGGGAGGCGCATGCTGGTCTACCTCCTGTTGCTGGGCCTCTTGTTGCTGGGCCTCTTGCTGCTGGGCCATCTCCTCCTGCCGGCCCATCTCATCCTCCTCCTCAGCCATCTACTCCTCCTCCTCCTCAGCCATCTACTCCTCCTCCTCCTCAGCCATCTTCTCCTCCTCATCCATCTTCTCCTCCTCCTCAGCCATCTACTCCTCACCTTGGTCGTCCCAGTACTCTTCCTTCCACTCCTCCCACAACAGCTCCAAGGAGGACTCTTCGGAGTCGGCAGTTGCCTCTCCCAGAGCCTCAGCCCCGTGGGAAGAGGGGAAGGAAGAGGAAGTAAGTATTTTTTTCCATCTTCAAATATTTTTTTTGTGTAATGGATAGGTATGTGATGATGTGGTTTTCATACACTTGTGGACCACACTCTGTATATAATCGACTTCTATGGGACCGGGTCCATGGAGGAAGATTCTTTGCAGAGTGTGGGTTATAAGTGTGTGAAAACCACATCATCACATACCTATCCTTGTTCATGATATTGATTGGTTTCTGTGATGTGATGTCCAAACTGTTTCCCGAATCGCTAACTAAATTACCATAACAATTATCCATGATGGCATATTACTGTTTGAATGCCAATAACACAGCTTAAAGGGACAGTCTGAAAATTATTGATTACAAAGAAAACACTGTATTACGCATTATAAAGTTTGAAACAACAAAACATGGAGAAATACATGTGTGACTTATGTGCTTACCCTTGTATCTATGACTATGAAAAATGACCACTTATTTGTTGTTCTGACATAACAACATTTTAGATATCAATGATCAATACATGGTCAATAATATGCTGTATGAGCACAAGGTTTTACATATACAAATGCTATCCAAATGCCCTCTAGTGCTCAAATTGTATAATGATTACAAGCACTCTTCAAGATTTAAGAAATGAGCACACCAACCTCATAGGTTTAGAGAGCAAATTTAAATAAACCCAGACAAATGTTCAATTGTTGAGAAACATTTGATATCCTTGATATTACAGAATTGACTTTTCGAATAATTTTAAAATTATTTTTTTTCTAAACTGTCCCTTTAACAACATTACATATGCTAACACATATTTTAAGCTTGTTGGTATATCTACATGTACTTTGTCCAAAAAATTTTTTTTAAATAACATTTATATTGACGTGTTAAATAAAGTCTATTTTCTTTAAGAGACATTATTGTGTTAATATTTTATTGTAAATATTTTTATTTTAACAATGAATATGGTTTAAAGTCCTTTTAGGAGTGGGGGGGGGGGAAAATATGCTAACAAAAATATATTTGAAGATTAAACTATGTGGATCTCATACATGATACAAAAAACAACATTTGCATTCAAGGGACAGTATCCTATATTTTTTACATAACTGTATGTAATAGACACTACTACAAACAACAAGATTAACATATACTGATATCAATATTAAAAAGCTTCAAACACTTGCAAATAAAATAGGGTTAGCTATATTGAAAATATAGATGAACCACCATTACAACCGTAAAAAAACACAATACCCCATCATTAACATATGAAAAGACCCTTTACACAAACTGGACAAAGCTGGAGATGGTACTCACATGAAACTCATTGGCTTTGCGAGGAGTAAGAAAATTACTTACATTTTCTTACAACACAAGACAAAATAAACCGATTGGTTAAACAATGGACTATCTAACTAGAGACAAAATCAAATATTTTTATTTATAATGTGAGTGTCTAATGAACCTTTCATAAAATATACAACGAAATTACATTTAGAAGAAGTCGGCATCATATATTTAGCATATGATAAATGCATATTGATTACTTTATTCAAACACAATAGCGCATATTTATTAATTAGATATGTTCAACATTAAACACAACAGTAATTTTTCAGAAAAAGGAACATTGTTGACAAACATATTAAACATGGACTGGAGAGATTTGCACTTGCCTATAAATATCCTATGCATGAAAACATTTTGCTTTCGTTCGTTGATTCAACCAGACATCCAGCAAAAGAGAATGTGTTGGTCTTTATCAGCTACGGGTCAACAATGTAACATGATGCAAATAATACATATTCGCAAGCTTTGTAAAATTGCATGCAGTCACAAACGTTTTTAACGTGCACAAATATTGCGGGACTACGCAATCCAATCACACGTTTTTTTACCTTTACATGTTCCGTCTTAACATGGCGCTTCCTTGATCACGTAAGAACGCCATCCAATGAAAGGCACATTATTGATCACGTAAGAACGCACAAAAAAAAAAGGCGCATCCTTGATCGCGTCAAAACGCAATACAATAAAAGGCATATTCCTGATCACGTAAGAACGTCAGTCAATACAAGGAATCATTGGACAGCCTGGCAGGTGACGTCTTAAGCAACATGGCGCATCCGAGATCGCTGAAAAAACGCAGACAATACAAGGACTCAGTGACATCTTGGCATATCACTAAGAAACGTATTTATATTTTAGGAACTAGTATGTGTGTAGATTGCTATCTAGGAATGTCACCAAATCATGAATCATCTTTTCGGACTTGACTGTCCCTTGAACTATAGCTATGGTGTATATCTTTAACATTTAAAAGATACACATGAGAAATACATATGCCATTGATGTTTTAAGATATGTTTGGATTGTTGTTGAATAACAATAGTTATACATGTATTGATTAAACGTGTCAATTATTCAAGTTTAATTATTGTCAGCCTACCTATAGCCATATATGGGAGGAGATGTATTTTGTTAACATATTAGTTAACTAATATTCATCATCTACATTATTTGCATTACACACAGGATTGATTTGGTTACACTTTGACAATAATATAGATTTGAAAATGAAATACAGGTGCTGTCAACATTACAATAAGATTGTTTATTAATAAAACTATATGTCCTTGTTCTTGTAAAAAGGACAAAAACGCTTTACAAATGGAAATACATTCATTTACAATAGTGATCAACATCACTTAAAGGGACATTATTTTGTTTTTAAAAAGAGCATACACATAGTCAATACTATTTAAATAAAATGAACACTTTACAGGGATTATATCATTGTATCAATACTCAGATCATTTGGTAAAGGTGCATCAATTCATGCAGAGTTTATAAATACACACATGGATCTGAACATTTAAATATACATATATACACAAATACAAAAATATATATACATATATAAAGAAATTACTCTGCTAATCATAATCAGGCAATGATAGAGCTAAGAGAAAATAATATAAACACAAATAATAAGATTACATTGGAGATGTTAATCTTAAAGTCATTTACTATTGTCTTACATATATGATTTCATTATAACAAATATATTTGTTAGGTCCCTTTAAGGATAAACAACATAAACTAGAGCTTTCAAAAAATAACAGGAAGAATGAGGACAAAGATTTGTGAAATAAAATGTATTTTATTAGTATGTAAGAAAACATACACAACGTTTATAAATAATCTTGTTAAAATAAGGAATATATGAGCCATATGACAAGGTAACACAGTGCATCACAGTCCATGAAGAGAGTTGCCAAGGGCCAGCATAGCCCCATTGGAGACACATGGCAAGGTAACACAGTGCATCACAGTCCATGAAGAGAGTTGCCAAGGGCCAGCATAGCCCCATTGGAGACACATGGCAAGGTAACACAGTGCATCACAGTCCATGAAGAGAGTTGCCAAGGGCCAGCATAGCCCCATTGGAGACACATGACAAGGTAACACAGTGCATCACAGTCCATGAAGAGAGTTGCCAAGGGCCAGCATAGCCCCATTGGAGACACATGACAAGGTAACACAGTGCATCACAGTCCATGAAGAGAGTTGCCAAGGGCCAGCATAGCCCCATTGGAGACACATGGCAAGGTAACACAGTGCATCACAGTCCATGAAGAGAGTTGACAAGGGCCAGCATAGCCCCATTGGAGACACATGGCAAGGTAACACAGTGCATCACAGTCCATGAAGAGAGTTGCCAAGGGCCAGCATAGCCCCATTGGAGACACATGGCAAGGTAACACAGTGCATCACAGTCATGAAGAGAGTTGCCAAGGGCCAGCATAGCCCCATTGGAGACACATGGCAAGGTAACACAGTGCATCACAGTCCATGAAGAGAGTTGCCAAGGGCCAGCATAGCCCCATTGGAGACACATGGCAAGGTAACACAGTGCATCACAGTCCATGAAGAGAGTTGCCAAGGGCCAGCATAGCCCCATTGGAGACACATGGCAAGGTAACACAGTGCATCACAGTCCATGAAGAGAGTTGCCAAGGGCCAGCATAGCCCCATTGGAGACACATGGCAAGGTAACACAGTGCATCACAGTCCATGAAGAGAGTTGCCAAGGGCCAGCATAGCCCCATTGGAGACACATGACAAGGTAACACAGTGCATCACAGTCCATGAAGAGAGTTGCCAAGGGCCAGCATAGCCCCATTGGAGACACATGGCAAGGTAACACAGTGCATCACAGTCCATGAAGAGAGTTGCCAAGGGCCAGCATAGCCCCATTGGAGACACATGGCAAGGTAACACAGTGCATCACAGTCCATGAAGAGAGTTGCCAAGGGCCAGCATAGCCCCATTGGAGACACATGACAAGGTAACACAGTGCATCACAGTCCATGAAGAGAGTTGCCAAGGGCCAGCATAGCCCCATTGGAGACACATGACAAGGTAACACAGTGCATCACAGTCCATGAAGAGAGTTGCCAAGGGCCAGCATAGCCCCATTGGAGACACATGGCAAGGTAACACAGTGCATCACAGTCCATGAAGAGAGTTGACAAGGGCCAGCATAGCCCCATTGGAGACACATGGCAAGGTAACACAGTGCATCACAGTCCATGAAGAGAGTTGCCAAGGGCCAGCATAGCCCCATTGGAGACACATGGCAAGGTAACACAGTGCATCACAGTCCATGAAGAGAGTTGCCAAGGGCCAGCATAGCCCCATTGGAGACACATGACAAGGTAACACAGTGCATCACAGTCCATGAAGAGAGTTGCCAAGGGCCAGCATAGCCCCATTGGAGACACATGGCAAGGTAACACAGTGCTTCACAGTCCATGAAGAGAGTTGCCAAGGGCCAGCATAGCCCCATTGGAGACACATGGCAAGGTAACACAGTGCATCACAGTCCATGAAGAGAGTTGCCAAGGGCCAGCATAGCCCCATTGGAGACACATGGCAAGGTAACACAGTGCATCACAGTCCATGAAGAGAGTTGCCAAGGGCCAGCATAGCCCCATTGGAGACACATGACAAGGTAACACAGTGCATCACAGTCCATGAAGAGAGTTGCCAAGGGCCAGCATAGCCCCATTGGAGACACATGGCAAGGTAACACAGTGCATCACAGTCCATGAAGAGAGTTGCCAAGGGCCAGCATAGCCCCATTGGAGACACATGGCAAGGTAACACAGTGCATCACAGTCCATGAAGAGAGTTGCCAAGGGCCAGCATAGCCCCATTGGAGACACATGACAAGGTAACACAGTGCATCACAGTCCATGAAGAGAGTTGCCAAGGGCCAGCATAGCCCCATTGGAGACACATGACAAGGTAACACAGTGCATCACAGTCCATGAAGAGAGTTGCCAAGGGCCAGCATAGCCCCATTGGAGACACATGGCAAGGTAACACAGTGCATCACAGTCCATGAAGAGAGTTGACAAGGGCCAGCATAGCCCCATTGGAGACACATGGCAAGGTAACACAGTGCATCACAGTCCATGAAGAGAGTTGCCAAGGGCCAGCATAGCCCCATTGGAGACACATGGCAAGGTAACACAGTGCATCACAGTCCATGAAGAGAGTTGCCAAGGGCCAGCATAGCCCCATTGGAGACACATGACAAGGTAACACAGTGCATCACAGTCCATGAAGAGAGTTGCCAAGGGCCAGCATAGCCCCATTGGAGACACATGGCAAGGTAACACAGTGCATCACAGTCCATGAAGAGAGTTGCCAAGGGCCAGCATAGCCTCATTGGAGACACATGACAAGGTAAAAGAGTGCAACAGGCACAACAATAAACTGATAAAAAGGCCAAATGGCAACAATATAAATACTAATTCAACATGTGGACGGAGGATTATTATCTGCCACCATGGAGCATATCCAGATCCTCCACTTACTGGTCATCATCTTCATTGTCCTGTGCATGTCCAGCTCCAGATTCAGGCCTTGAACGTAATTGCATAATTTCACGCAGAGTCAAGTCCTGAACCCGGAGCTGGGCCTGCATGGTGTTGTTCATCCCTCTCAGGACATCTGCGTTCCTCAACACGGCCTGCTCTACTCTTGCTATCCCTTCTAGCATGAGCCATGCTGAGTCACAGCCTAAAATAAAATAAAATTAAATATTAAGGATAATTACACAACAGAATAAAAGATTTTAATACATACATTGTCATCATAAAGACAAATAATTATTTACATAAATTATTTTTCATATATTCTTTACACATGAATTAGGTTATTCAGACAGACAGAAATCATTAAAGGCTCATGTTACTCAAACATGTTGTCCCCTTTAATTGGTTTTAGATGATCCACTTATACAGCTTGAGTGTATCAAATCTTGTTAAAGGATTTACATTGTACTTACATCAGCAATTTAAAAATTCAATTTAGACTGTGGTAGGCACACCTATCCTTAAACATTTTGGCATTGAGGACAAGCTGTGTAAACATAGCAACCAGAAGAAATTAAATTCCCACTGGGTTAGACAAGAGATAATGTATCCACATTTGGACATAAAATTTTGGATCCAAGTAGTGGTGTTTGGTATATGTAGTGATATCCAATTAAAGGGACACTGAACCTAAATATTTAATGGACTGATTCAGATAGAGCATGACATGACAAATCTTTAGAAATTACACATATTCATTATATGTTTTAATTGTCAAGCTATATTTTGAATGCAAGAATGTTGGTTTTTATGGAAGGCAATATTTGTTGATGAACTTTGTTTGTGCATGCTGGTTGATGGATACATTCATCCAACAATAAAGAAATGATGGCCACATTTATTTTATTGTTTAAACTAATTATAGGAATAAGTTGTTTTCCATAAATATATCAAGAGAATGACGAATAATTCATAAGAGTATTCTATTATACATTGGCTTAACATTGCATGCTGGATTTGAATCACAATTTAACCAATTTAACTTCACTGTACCTTTAAGTATCTTATAAAGTGTATTTAGAATGATACTTACAGCTGTGCCTGGGAAGGACAATCTGACACCCAGGACAATGAAGGTTTAAACAGGGGGGAGGGATGGGATTGGCTTGGGGAGGGATGGGAATGGCTTGGGGAGGGATGGGAATGGCTTGGGGAGTGGTGAGCTGCTGCTCCAGGGTAGGCCGTACAGCTGGGGAGTGGGGAGTTTGGGTCTGGACAGCTGTACGGGCCAGAATATGGGGAGAGCGGCGAAGGGGGGTGTATGGGCGTTTTTTGGGAGGGACAGGATATGAAATATGGGAAGGGCTGGCAGTGGTCGGGGCATGGTCATGAGTTTGGTGATGGGAAGGGCTCTGGGTGTGTGCAGAGGTGTGGCCATGGTCAGGGGTGTGTGCACGGGGAGGGGTCTGTGACTGGGCAGGGGCGGAATCCAGATGACCAGAAGTGGTGGATCCATCTGAAAATGTAAAAGAAATATATTAACATCTCATACATCCTGACATCAAATCAACGCATTTCAAATTGATTATGTTTTCAATATACTTCGAAGTGTGTTTGAATCTGTAAACTATTCTGAAATGAGGATATGGTATCTATATAGGCACTCAGATGAATCTCAATGACTGTCTGTACAATGTGAAACTTATTATTGTGTTTTGGCATGGAATATGCATGTGACATAATGATGGCATGAATTATATATTCTTAAAAAAATATATACAAGCAGATTTTCATGCTGCCTGATATAGAAAGGGGCCAGTAGTGTATTTGAACAGACAAATAATATTCCTTTTTAAAGGGAAAAAGCTGTAGACTTTGAATGTCTTCAATAAAATGATTTCAAACTAAGAAACATGTTGGAAACATGATAGATATATTTCACATACCATCAGACTCCAAGGCAGCCTCTTCCTCCTCCATCCCACATGTGACATCAATCTCTGTAAAACATAACATGTTGTGTACACCTTAAGATCAGATATTATAACATATGTTACTGTTGCTCAAATACGCACATCAATGTTGCATTAAAGATATACACACACAAAGTTATGATTTACATCATTTTGATGGAGCATACAAATGACAATAGATTTGTTATTGTCAATAAATCAGAATATTAATGTATTGTTTGTCTTAATGTTAAATTCATAAAAGCATAGTACATAGAACATTTAAGATTTCTCATGTGTGTATCACTTGATGACTGTTGTCAAAAAAACAAATTGAAAAAAACATATGTTAGACATCTTATGAATAACAAATGTGTAGACTAATAAAGTAGAAATTATTAATCGCTCAATATAAAAAATAAATATATAAACAGAAGATAAATTCTATGTTTTTTTATAATGTTATGCTTCATCGGAATCATGATCATAATATTGATTAGCAATACACCTTCAATTACATATAAATGAGTCAATGGACTTACCAGGAGACCGCAAAGGCGGCTCTATGTCACTGCTGGATTCCTGTGGGCTTCCCACACCAACTCTCTCTATGAATGATATAGATATATATTATTAAACACATTTTGGATATCACTAAATCACATCTGTCTAGAATTTTAACATTAATCAACTTTAAAATGTGAAGAATAGAGCAGTCATTACACCAGAAAATGCTTGATTGAATCAAGGGGATTCTGTAAACATATCTGTATTGAACATATGTTTAATGTCAGACTACATTAGACATCAAATTCATCTCAGATGCTGCTATTGCATATCTAAATATACCCAATGATCAATGTTCTTAACCCTTTAAGGACACAGCTTTCACTTAGCTCAATTGTTTTATGACGGAATAATTCCGTCATATGTCCTTAAGAAGTTACAAGAATACACACAAACCACATATTGAGGAGCATCTGTTGACAAATCTAAACAAACATGTGTCACATCGACCCATTTTTTCAATGTACAGTAATCTTGTTTAGGACACAACACATATTTATCACAATACATAACAAACTTGATTATTACAAATATGTAATCATGGTGCTGTTAGAGTATGCAGATATCTATAAAGTAACTCCAACAGATAATTAGATTTATATATCAATAGTTTTTAATAAAAATAATGTAAAGATGAATGAATCTATTTTGTCTTAAAGGGACACTGACATGATTAATTTAAATAATTGATTTCTATATTCAAAATGTAAAAAATGATTTAACATTGACTCCTATTATAATTAGAATGTTGTTCGATATTAATCTTAAAGGCAGATAAGGAATATTGGATTCAATAAATATTGTTTGTTGAAGGTATCCACCAATCATCAATATAAACCCAGGTTGGTCAACAAATTTTTAGATGCACATAAACGTACTTTCTTTATTTTAAACTACATTTAGCAATAGAATATGTAACATATGATGATAGTATTATATTTTAGGTTTATTAATATTGCATACTGTATGTGAAAGACAATATTAATAATTGTAGCTCAGTATCCCTTTAATCTAAAATTAAATAGATTCCACAATGTTGTTGTTTGTTAATGAATTATCTACTCCATATGTTGATGTAATGAATGGTATTGAGCATGCAATTAAAATCAAATATGTTATTTAAGGATATCCGAATAATTATATAATTTTCATCTATTAAATAGACATTACATATAAATATTGAACAATGTGTATTTAGTATGTAATGTTCATTCCATGTTTCTAAGACAAATGTCAATTAAAATGAGACATACCATACTGTGACAAGCCCTGGCTTGAGGATCCAGCAGCCACATCCATATCTGTAATATATTAAATGAGGATTGCATATCATTAATACTAATCATGCCATGTTTAAAATATTTACATTAATATCAAATCAATAGAAAAATATTAATCCTTTGGTAGTCCCATGAGTTAATAGTTTCCGCAATTAAATTAATGATAAATATATCCTGGACTCTTATTTTCAATCAGTTGTGTTGTTTACTGTATCTTTAAGAATATCTGCTTGTTATTACATAATCATCAATTGATGGCCATATGTTATAATTTATTAGTATTATTCGTTTTTTATTATATATAATATTTAAAATAAGAATACTGTATTCTTCACTAATCTAAGAATTTCCATTTAATTTTTAACAACATGTATAAAGCAATGCCACTTTCCGCAAACCCATGTTAACGTGGATGAGAAATGCCATTTTCGCGATCATTGCGCAATGATTCCAAGCGGAATTACGCATCCGTCATTTGAACAACATGTATAAAGCAATGCCACTTTCCGCAAACCCATGTTAACGTGGATGAGAAATGCCATTTTCGCGATCATTGCGCAATGATTCCAAGCGGAATTACGCATCCGTCATTTGAACAACATGTATAAAGCAATGCCACTTTCCGCAAACCCATGTTAACGTGGATGAGAAATGCCATTTTCGCGATCATTGCGCAATGATTCCAAGCGGAATTACGCATCCGTCATTTAAACAACATGTATAAAGCAATGCCACTTTCCGCAAACCCATGTTAACGTGGATGCGAAATTACATTTCCGCTCTGTGACGCATATTCTGTAGAGCGCAAGAAACATCATTCCTATTTCATGTGTCAATAATCTAAAATCAGATATCTAAACATCATATGTAGTGTATGTTGTGAGATCTGTATAGGTTTAGTATCTGACTAAATACACATTTTTGAATTTTAAAATTATAAATATTATATGAAGTTGGATAATTACCTGGTTCAGATTCTCTATCGGCTCCTCCCAGGCCACCGGACGGAGAAGCATCTGCCCTGTCCCCCGCGTCAGGACTTTCAGATCCCGCAGCTGGGAGGGAAGAAGAGGAGGCCGAGGATGGCGAGGATCTAAATCTTTTGGGGACCCGGAGATTGAGGAGCTCGCATAAAGTCACCTCATAAGGGAGTAGGTACAGTTTCCGCGGGGCCTTTCTTTGGCCCCCTCTTTTACGGGCTTGTACCCAGTCCCTTATGAGGTTGACTTTTTTCGATAAACGCAACCTCATATCTCCGAATCTCCTCATGATCTGATCCTGGGTCCTCTGGACGTCACACACCAATCTAACCGCATTGGTGATAGACTCCCAGAGGGCCTTCTTAACAGGCGCATCTGTCGAGCTCCTCTTGTTCCCAAACAGCTGGGGATAAAAGTCCTTGACGGCGTGGACCAGTGCAGCGCTCTCCTCCTTGGTGAACCTGGGAACTGACATGCCTGCTGGGTTGTCTAATAAATATATTATAATAATATAAACTGCCTGCAGGCATTAGAGAACTGACAAAGATGGCAACGTGTAATGGACTTTTATATGGTGAAGTAAACATGAGATGCACCATGGGACAATTTATCTGTACATCTGATTGGATAAAAGTTTGAAATATTGTTATAATGTCTGTGAGACCATCCTGACTCAAGTTGTGTTTGTGTGATGAACTCTGATTGGCCGTTCCTTAATGTTTCATATCTTAGTAACTTCCTTACACATACCGCTTGGTGGTGCTGTAAATTCATTTTTCATGTAGACTTATTTGTAACTCATGGGCCTGTCATGCGGATATGTGTGACGCAGATTTAATATCCGGGATCCGTGAAATATTAATGATTAAATACTCTTTAAAATCTAATCCTGTCACATTATTAATGTTGTAGACATTTCTCGGTTTAATAACGGTCTGTTTCTTTAATACAAATACACATTTAATATTGTATGTCTTTATTGTTCTTTAAATAAATTGATTGTGAAGTATTGACATTGCTCTATTAAATGTATTTATAATGCACATTGATTGTGTGCTATTGCGTGACATTACACTAATGTTTAAATATGCTAATCTGGTGTTTGAAGATGCGTTTCCCACGCAATATTTATTAATGTTAAAATTCCGGTTAGAATGTCAGTAACTTGGATAATCTGTTTATAAATGTTAAACTACAGCTTTGTTATTCGCAAATAAACCTCGAGCTTGTATTTCTCTGAAGTGCTCATATATGTTATTGTGCAATGGCGTATTTAGTTTTAAAGAGACATTACAAACAAACAATTGTATCAAATGATCTGTAGAGATAGAAGATTGTTTAGACTTTAAACTGTAAATCATTTTCTCTTAGTATTTATATATCCTCAACAGAAGAAATTTAAATGCACATGGTTGAGACAATCACATAAGGCATCTCTGTGCATCCACCAATCTTCATCTACTGAGCCTATCTCGATATGCTTTTCAAGCAAAGTATGTCAAGATAGGAAGAGAAGTAAATACACTCTTTAAATCTCTTAAAGGGACACTGTCCAAACAAATTTACCATTGGTGATTGAGCATGAAATGTTAATCAACTTTATTATTTAATACGATTATCAAATGTTAAGTTATCTTGTTATGTTTCTTTGCAAATCAATAATGATATTTTATATTACGGACAATTGTTTAATAAAAACCTGGGTTGTCCTTGACGATTGTTGCATCAATTATTCCAAACAATCAAGTTCTGTCCAGAGTACTGAAGCAAATAAATTAGCTATTTACTGCCTTATTTCTAAAGTAATGATAGCAACATCACAATGAGCATTCATAATATGAGACAAGTTTTAAAGTTGATTAAAATAGAATACTCATTCAGAATGTATAAATCATTGTTTTTTTAAATGGCTACCTTTAAGTATATTTTGAGTTCATGTCCCTTTAAATAAACATTTCACAATAATGCTTAATATATCATAAACCTAGGCACCTTCCTTTTGCTAAATGAGTCTAACATATGAGTAAAGCAAATTTAGATTAACTTCTAGATTGTTTTACACACTGACTGAAATATATTTATTAAATGAGGTCTTTTTTAGCCTTCAGCGTAGAGGGACATTAAGCTATATGTTATGTATGCATTTTGTATAATAATCTTATATTTGACCAACTTAATATGTTTTGTTATTCAATCATTATATTGTAATTATATATATATTCGTGGATTAAATACATCTCTACATAGGCTATTTTGATGCTGATTGTTGTTTGCATATAGATGCCTTATATCATTGACTAAGATATGTGCATGTATTTGTATTTTAACAAGTATATTTAAAGACTGAATGTAATTCTATAGTACATTCTAAATATGTTTAAATTCTTGTATGATATTTGTTACAATGTATACAAAATATACATTTTGAATGACCCCTTTAAGGACCCAAACATATTGTATTTTGATTTAACATTGACAAAATAAACTAAAGGGGAAATTACATTCTATATAGATATTTGATGTCTAACCCAAGAGGTACGATTGTAATAAATACATAATATTACTAAGTATAGTTAAATGACTCCACTAGAAAATTACATAGATTAACCTGGCATCCAATAACTAATTTTTTAAAAATATCAAGTTAAATGACCTACCATTTATAAATGTAATAATTGTAAAATATTTTCTAATAATGTTTTGAGATACCTAAGGAAGATACATGATCTTATACAATTCTTTTTACATTCAACAACACTGTCACTTTCATGTAATTGAACCACTTCACCTTATTAAATGTTAAAACAATCATAATATTAATACATATCCTAAATATTTTTAATATATACTTTTTAAATATAAAAGCATTGAAGAATCAGACTCCCCAATTAATGTTAAAAGATATATTTTAATATTCTCTGAAGATTTTTATTTTCTACTATTAATGCATTATTTTCTCTTATGCATGTGCTTGTCAAATAGCCAACTACCAGTCATGGGAGTCCAAGTTTTATTTATTTACAGATTATATTGATATATATTAGAATATGTTAAAAATAAACATATATTTAATTGAAAATAATTAAATATTCCAGGAAGTCATCAGATGCCAATCTGAAATGACAAATAATAAAAATTGAACAAAGTTAATACACACGTTGTAAAATATTCATAAAATACATTTAAAATCATATGGTGTCTATGCTCTAACTTTGATCAACATTTTTTAAAGATAATCATTACATTGATTTTAAATTAATGAAATACATACACCATTATATTGTTGATTAAAAATTATATTTAAATATCAAAAATTAAAATTATACATAATAATGTATATCACATGTAAACAATATATGTATGCTGAACATAAATGTAATATTTCATGTCCATTCAAATACCTCTATATCAACTATAATATGTATTCCTTTTTCTGATTGTGATCCCTAAATATCTCATTAAGAACTAAATATGACTAATGTATGTAAGCTACTAATATTCTACAGTCTTCACTAGCATGCATTGGTACACCAACCTGGACAATGCATGGTCTTTGAAAGTCAATTCAGGGGTAAACAGTTGATCTTCAATAGGTGTCTTATTCATCAGTTCATTAAATAGAGGACTGGGAAATACCATCTAAAAAAGTACAATCATCTAAGTGTCTGATTGTGATCCCTAAATATCTAATTAAGAAATAAATATGACTAATGTATGTAAGCTACTAATATTCTACAGTCTTCACTAGCATGCATTGGTACACCAACCTGGACAATGCATGGTCTTTGAAAGTCAATTCAGGGGTAAACAGTTGATCTTCAATAGGTGTCTTATTCATCAGTTCATTAAATAGAGGACTGGGAAATACCATCTAAAAAAGTACAATCATCTAAGTGTCTGATTGTGATCCCTAAATATCTAATTAAGAAATAAATATGACTAATGTATGTAAGCTACTAATATTCTACAGTCTTCACTAGCATGCATTGGTACACCAACCTGGACAATGCATGGTCTTTGAAAGTCAATTCAGGGGTAAACAGTTGATCTTCAATAGGTGTCTTATTCATCAGTTCATTAAATAGAGGACTGGGAAATACCATCTAAAAAAGTACAATCATCTAAGTGTCTGATTGTGATCCCTAAATATCTAATTAAGAAATAAATATGACTAATGTATGTAAGCTACTAATATTCTACAGTCTTCACTAGCATGCATTGGTACACCAACCTGGACAATGCATGGTCTTTGAAAGTCAATTCAGGGGTAAACAGTTGATCTTCAATAGGTGTATTATTCATCAGTTCATTAAATAGAGGACTGGGAAATACCATCTACAAAATAGAAAATCATCTAAGTGTCTCCAATAGGATGTCTCCACAGCCTTATTCTATCAAATAGTTTGCACTTACCATGTGAACATGTATTTGTATGGTTTTCAAGGTCAGCAGAATTGAAATATAATGCCAGACATGATCCCATTGGTATACTTCAATTTCAATCTTTGCTTTTTCCCCACTGTCAGTCTTGGAAATCTTCACTGTCAGGCTTCAAATTGTTCCCTTTCAGTCTTTAGATTAAGTCATCTCCCTAATGTAAGAAATTATATATAAAGATTTCATACAAGTGTGTGAATCAGTTCTGTACCCCTCTCCCACCCCCCATTTCATAATAAATATCTATCACTAGCTTACTAAGCCTGTGTATGAACCTGTGTTATTTTCTATCAAGTGTGAAGATGAGTCATATTGAGCAGAACAAACCTCTGTGTGACATTGAACCATAGTCATTCTAGAGTATCCCTTTCTGATTATGTACATTTTAAGTAATGTGTAAACAAAGTTATATTTTTTAAAATGTATGCCATATGATGTATTTGTGTAGAAATCATGCCAGCAACAGTCCATACATTTCTACTTACCATCTGATGTCCTCTTTAAAAACCAGGTGGCAAAGACTCGCTATAGGACCCAATGCCCAGAGCATCACCTATATTATGAGAAATAAAGATTATTCTAACATTTGATCAATACTAACATGTTTGCACAATTCTCTACTTGTCATTTCCCTAGAGTTCACATCTATTGAAAATACTCCAGTGTAACTTCTATTATTTACCGTCTAAAGTGGCGGTTGATGACGTCTGCTCTGACATCAAGTCCCTCGTCCTGGAATTCCCCCTCTAGAACAGGATCATCCTCCTCATCTCTGAGGAGGTCTCTGTCCACCGGGACGGCCTGCAGCATCCCAGTCCGCTGTGCAATATTATGCAGGACGCTACAGGCTACAACGATCTTAGCCACCTTCTTTGGGTTGTACTGGAGTGCTCCTCCAGAACGGTCCAGGCACCTGAATCTCATCTTCAGGAGCCCGAACATCCTTTCAACCACCGCCCTGGTTCTCTTATGAGCCCTATTGTAGCGCTCCTCAGACACATCAGTTGGGCTACGCAAGGGGGTAATGAGCCAAGGCCGGCTCATGTACCCAGAATCACCTATAAATTTAGAACAGAACATAATTCAAACAGAATACTTAAACTAGTATATTGTTGTATAAATATATTTTTTAAAAACCATAATCCATATTAAAAGTTGTCAGAAAGATAAAATAAAAAAAATAAATTTATATATAAATCTGTATCTTGCCATTTCATCTAAGACATGCTACATATGCGTATTTCACCTAAACCAAACCTTGTGTAAAATGCTAACTACATGGTTACATTGCATTCTCTATCTGAACACTTAAGGTAAGACATGCTACATATCTGCATTTCAATAAAAAGAGACATTAGCAGAAAAAAACAATGACAGGGTTAAATTGCATGAGATAATATCTTGCCTTTTCATCTAAGACATGCTACATATGCGTATTTCTCCTAAACCAAACCTTGTGTAAAATGCTAACTACATGGTTACATAGCATTCTCTATCTGAACACTTAAGGTAAGACATGCTACATATCTGCATTTCAATAAAAATAGACATTAGCAGAAATAGACAATGACAGGGTTAAATTGCATGAGATAATATCTTGCCTTTTCATCTAAGACATGCTACATATGCGTATTTCTCCTAAACCAAACCTTGTGTAAAATGCTAACTACATGGTTACATTGCATTCTCTATCTGAACACTTAAGGTAAGACATGCTACATATCTGCATTTCAATAAAAATAGACATTAGCAGAAATAGACAATGACAGGGTTAAATTGCATGAGATAATATCTTGCCTTTTCATCTAAGACATGCTACATATGCGTATTTCTCCTAAACCAAAGCTTGTGTAAAATGCTAACTACATGGTTACATTGCATTCTCTATCTGAACACTTAAGGTAAGACATGCTACATATCTGCATTTCAATAAAACTAGACATTAGCGGAAAAAGACAATGACAGGGTTAAATTGCATGAGATAATATCTTGCCATTTCATCTAAGACATGCTACATATGCGTATTTCTCCTAAACCAAACCTTGTGTAAAATGCTAACTACATGGTTACATTGCATTCTCTATCTGAACACTTAAGGTAAGACATGCTACATATCTGCATTTCAATAAAACTAGACATTAGCGGAAAAAGACAATGACAGGGTTAAATTGCATGAGATAATATCTTGCCATTTCATCTAAGACATGCTACATATGCGTATTTTGACTAAACCAAACCTTGTGTAAAATGCTAACTACATGGTTACATTGCATTCTCGATCTGAACACTTAAGGTAAGACATGCTACATATCTGCTTTTCAATAAAACTAGACATTAGCGTCGGTAAATAACAAATGGTTAAATTTAATCCTATAGCTGAACATGACGCTAACAGTTAAAAAATACAGGGGCAATTGTCAAAATAATTAACCATGTTGAGCACAAATACTCACCAACGAGATAACCAGGGGGCATTTGTCTTTCCTCAAACTGTCTCCACAGGGACGACAGAGAGAGGATGCGGGCATCATGACAAGCCCCTCCAAAATTCGCATACACATGCATAATCCTCATCCGTGCGTCACAAACATACTGCACGTTGAGGCTATGAAAATGTTTGCGATTTCTGAAGGGCAAGTCATCAATTGGAGCACGCAGCGCAATGTGGGTACAATCAATGGCTCCCAAGACATTGGGCAATTGAGCAATATCAAAGAATTCCCGCTTCAGGCGCCTCCAATCACCATCATTCTGTGGGAATCCTATGTATTGCTTACTGATACGTACCATGGCGTTCAGAAAGTTATCAAACACCCCAGAGAATGTACCTTGAGCCAGGCCATGCATGTACAGTTCTCCGGATTGAAAACTCCCTGAGGCCAGGACGTATAGACAGCTTAGCATCTTACTCATGGGGGGAACAGCAGTCCTTATTTGTATACGTGGCTCCAAATGAGGTTTAAGAAGCTCGTAAAGGCCAATGAGCTGTTCGCGATCGAGCCGATACTTATCAAAAACCTCAAAGTCACTCATGTTTTCCAAGGTGGGTCTCACCCTGTAGACACGAGGACCTCGAACCAGACGACCCCTTCGTCTCAGTCTGAGCCGCCGAGGCTGCCTGATTCGACCAACAGCTAGTTCGCCAATAGCACCACCAGCAGCGTCTACCATGTCATCGTCATCCATCTTTCAAAACAGCGTAACAAGGTATGCACTTGATCTGATGTGGATCACAAGTGATGCATTGGCCATGTTGTTTGGGGGATTTATAGTACAATTAGTCCAATGGTAGTGAGTTTGTAATGATTGCTAATTGTATTCACTTGTTTGTATGTGAGCGGCGTGAATGCTTTCACAGTGGGCGTTTATTTGTTGTTTGCTGAAATGTTAGTTTCAAACAATGATTCTCAATGTGAAAGTGTCCAATATCACACATACAGTGCATGTTTGTAATGTTTGATCATATGCGTAATCAATATTTCTTAAACGCGATCTTATAGTAACAAGCACACGTCCAGGCTAACATGAATGAAAGTGCATAGTTGTGTATAATGTGCATCGAATGTGATCGATCAATGTTGATGCAATATTGTTTGTAAACGATAAAGTAACATCTGCCATCTGTAGTATTGTATATAAGTGATTGTCGATCTGTCAATATTGTATGCGTCCCTTTAAAATTGCACTAATGCTGAATAACTTCCGGCTGCCATCTGTAGTATTGTATATATAAGTGATTTCCGAGCTGTCAATATTGTATGCGTCCCTTTTAAATCGCAATAATAATTCCGAACTTCCCGTCTGCCATCTGTAGTATTGAATATATAAGTGATTGCCGAGCTGTCAATATTGTATGCGTCCCTTTCAAATGGCACTAATACTGAATAACTTCCGGCTGTCATCTGTAGTATTGTGTATATAAGTGATTGCCGAGATGTCAATATTGTATGCGTCCCATTAAAATGGCACTAATACTGAATAACTTCCGGCTGCCATCTGTAGTATTGTATATATAAGTGATTTCCGAGCTGTCAATATTGTATGCGTCCCTTTTAAATCGCAATAATAATTCCGAACTTCCCGTCTGCCATCTGTAGTATTGAATATATAAGTGATTGCCGAGCTGTCAATATTGTATGCGTCCCTTTCAAATGGCACTAATACTGAATAACTTCCGGCTGTCATCTGTAGTATTGTGTATATAAGTGATTGCCGAGATGTCAATATTGTATGCGTCCCATTCAAATCGCACTAATACTGAATAACTTCCGGCTGTCATCTGTAGTATTGTATATATAAGTGATTGCTGAGCTGTCAATATTGTATGCGTCCCTTTCAAATGGCACTAATACTGAATAACTTCCGGATGTCATCTGTAGTATTATATATATAAGTGATTTTATATCTGACAATATTGTATGCGTCCCATAAAAATTGCACGAATACTGAATAACTTCCGGCTGCCATCTGTAGTATTGTATATATAATTGATTTGCGATCTGACAATATTTCTTAATTGTCCCATTGAAATCTCCATAATAATGCTGTTCAAAAGTGTGGTTTACGTATATGTTGTATTGTAGTATTGAGTGTTAAAGTTCCTAAAGGGGCGGTACAGTGGTGAATCTGTGATGTGTATGGTTGAATCTTGTAATGACGTCATGATATTATTAACCTGCCTATGTAGTTGTGAAATCCTCATTGTGTTGTTGTATTGTGCTACATTGTTATTGTGTGCTGAATAAAATATAAATGTGTGCTTTGTGGTTGCGTGATGGGGGATACGTGTTATGTACATGTAGTACGTATATATTGTGATTGTGTCCCACATATGCTGACTTGTATATAGCGGTCTGGCATTGTTGTTCCTTCCCATAAAGTGACATCTGTAATCTGGTGTAATGATGTTCTTCTTGTACGTAATTCCTAATGGTTTCTGGTGATGGAATCATGATGTTACAAGTACAGTCAAATCCATATGTTGTGTTTTGTGATTCCTGTAGAGAATGTAATGTGTTTGTCCCCCATCATTTGAATGCACATGTATGAGTGAATGTTAAACGTAATGTATGTGCATCCATGAGTGATTATGTGTTAAGCCTATGTAGATATGCAGTTGCTGCAAGCATATGAGTTGAATAACTGAAATGCAATAATAAAGGTAAATGAGAGATGTTTCCCATTGTGTAGTGTTTGTGAATCCAGAAATGTGTATTGAATTTTATTTTAATTGTAAATGTAATTTTATTGAAATAATAATGTGTTACTAGTGATGGGGATTTGTAGTTGATGTAATCTAAAAGTGTTAAAAATATTTATGGTGTGGTGAATATTTAATATTAAAAACCATAAGTCCACCATAGGGAAATAGTCATTTCTTGATCTATTTATCATCGCTAGGTCTAACGCATGAAATCATGTATTTTCTAGCGCTGGTATTTGGAGTTTTTCAGTCTACGCTATTTGCGTGCGTTAGGGAAATGAGGGTTTCGCGTGCACGAGCACGTCTTCCCAATAGAAGTCAATGGAGGCTCCAAATATTTCTAATTTTTTTTTCTAAGACTGGTTTTCCTCGTAAAGTGAGTGACGTCATGATCTTGTGTGAAAAAGTCGCTAAATCGTGTTCTTTTTGTAATAAATAAATATTTTGTGTATGTCATGTGGTGTATATTGTTTGTATGCATCGATGAGTGTATGTTTGTGATAATGTTATTAGTTAGATGTAGGTATATGAGGGTCTTTTCCCGTGTGTCTATGTAAGTCAATGGGAAAATGGATTTGTGTGGATTTTTTTCAAACACCCGAGATCTCGCAACTTTAATCCTTTGTATTTTAATGAAAAAAAAAAAAAAATAAGAAAAATAAAGATAGTGTTGTGTTTGTATGAGTGTAAGTGTACTTTGTGTAATATTTGTTTTGTGATTCGTGGATGGTTTTTTTTGCGGTATATGTTTACTACTGGGTCTGAGGTGGCGGTAGAAAGGTGAGCGTTGGGTGTATTTTGAGTGGCGGTAAATAAACTCTAAATACCGGAGTGCGTAAGAAACCCGCGTTAGGAGCCTCTAACGCTGGTTTTTACGGATAACGCCGAACTCTAAATCTAGGCCTTAGTTCTTTTTTATTTTTTGTACTTTAGTTAGTTTATTTCATTGTATTTATTTGTAGGAATTGTATTTAATTTATTTATTGATAGTGTAGTGTTAGGTTTAATTGTAGATAATTATAGGTATTTTATTTAATTTATTTATTGATAGTGTAGTGTTAGGTTTAATTGTAGATAATTATAGGTATTTAATTTAATTTATTTATTGATAGTGTAGTGTTAGGTTTAATTGTAACTTAGGTTAGGATTTATTTTACAGGTAAATTTGTAATTATTTTAACTATTTTAGCTATTAAATAGTTCTTAACTATTTAATAGCTATTGTACCTGGTTAAAATAAATACAAAGTTACCTGTAAAATAAATATTAATCCTAAAATAGCTATAATATAATTATAATTTATATTGTAGCTATATTAGGATTTATTTTACAGGTAAGTATTTAGCTTTAAATAGGAATAATTTATTTAAGAAGAGTTAATTAATTTCATTAGATTTCAATTATATTTAACTTAGGGGGGTGTTAGTGTTAGGGTTAGACTTAGCTTTAGGGGTTAATACATTTATTAGAATAGCGGCAAGATTAGTTCGGCAGATTAGGGGTTAATAATTGAAGTTAGGTGTCGGCGATGTTAGGGAGGGCAGATTAGGGGTTAATACTATTTATTATAGGGTTAGTGAGGCGGATTAGGGGTTAATAACTTTATAATAATAGCGGTGCGGTCCGGTCGGCAGATTAGGGGTTGATAAGTGTAGGCAGGTGGAGGCGACGTTGTGGGGGGCAGATTAGGGGTTAATAAATATAATATAGGGGTCGGCGGTGTTAGGGGCAGCAGATTAGGGGTACATAGGGATAATGTAAGTAGCGACGGTTTACGGAGCGGCAGATTAGGGGTTAATAATAATATGCAGGGGTCAGCGATAGCGGGGGCGGCAGATTAGGGGTTAATAAGTGTAAGGCTAGGGGTGTTTAGACTCGGGGTACATGTTAGAGTGTTAGGTGCAGACGTAGGAAGTGTTTCCCCATAGAAAACAATGGGGCTGCGTTAGGAGCTGAACGCGGCTTTTTTGCAGGTGTTAGGTTTTTTTTCAGCTCAAACAGCCCCATTGTTTCCTATGGGGGAATCGTGCACGAGCACGTTTTTGAGGCTGGCCGCGTCCGTAAGCAACTCTGGTATCGAGAGTTGCAGTGGCGTTAAATATGCTCTACGCTCTTTTTTTGGAGCCTAACGCAGCCATTCTGTGCACTCTCAATACCAGAGTTATTTTAAAGGTGCGGCCAGAAAAAAGCCAGCGTTAGATACGCGGGTCCTTACCGACAAAACTCTAAATCTAGCCGTTAGTTTTTTATTTTTCATAATTTTAGGCTTAATTTTTTTTTTGTCATGTTAGGTTTTTTTTTCCGTAGTGTTTTTCCCCCATTTATATATATATATATATATATATATATATATATATATATATACCATATCAATGTACAAATCCATAATAGTCAAGACAAAAATAACAACTGAAAAGATAACAAATAGTAAATAAAAAAATGTGAAGGCATTCACAAAAATTAGGTATACAACATATTTCACTATCATGCCAAGTACTAAACCCTTTCAAGAAGGGGAAAAATCTAGAAAAGGTATTTATGGATTAAACATATCTAGAAGTTGCATAGTAAAAAATCCTTTATGCCTTATAGCAAATTGAGTACTTGTGTGGTAAGTTTCCTAAACATAATAAATAAAAATATTTTTTTTTTAAAAATGCTGCGCCCATCCACACCACATATCACGCAGGGTATTCATTATTTGCAATAGCCATTTCAAGGTAAATAGAGCCCTAAAAGGTGCAATTAATTGTAACTGTATTTCCTCTGGGAAGTTTAAAATTATATTTTTCCATTTATAGAAAAAGCATTTAAATTGAGTTTCAGAGCTTACTGAGTAGTTGTTCCAGTATAATCTGATTTTTGAGTTTCTGAATAAATTCTCTCAGGCTAGGGGTTTAACTGGATTTCCAGTATTTTAAGATCAAAAGTCTGCACCTGTTATAATTATAATGTTTAACTGACAAATATTTTTAAGGACATTTTCTTTTTGCCGCAAAAAAAAGAAAACATGTTTATCGGTTATTTGAATAACACTCTGATTAATTTTATTAACCCAATTATTTATCTTATACCAGAATTTTTTAATTTTTATCGCAATTCCAGAAACAATGGTGTAAATCTGCTTTTAAAATCTTACATCTTGGAAAGCGTACCCCTGTTTTGACCCATCTGGTCTTCACCTCTGGTGTAATATATGATTTATTTGTAAATTTAGTATGGGATTCTCTCCATGAGGAGGACATTGTTGCTGTATCTATAAGTTTAAAACTTTCTTGAATTCTTTCTGAGGAGACCTGACAGTTATCAGCTAAACTTTGTAGACTTCTTTGACCACGGGAGAACATAATTATCTTGTATATAACTGAGATAGTATGTTTACCCGTGTTGAAAAGCTTCAAAGCAGGTTCCAGAAAATGCCATGAATCCTCCCCAATATTATTGTTCACAAAGTCCTGCACAAAATGTCGGGCCTGTAAAAAAGCAAATAAGTCTCTATTCGATATTTCTAATTCTTGTTTTAATTTAGTGAAGGATTTACACATCTTTAAATCTTTGTCTATAAATTGATATGAAAACTTTATTCCTTTCAGTGCCCAGTTTTTAATTTTTTTTAGTCTAATGCTGGTGTAAAATTGGGGTTGCCAATGATAGGCAAATATTTAGAAAAGGAGGGATTAATATCTAGAATTTTCCGCCATGCCATTATCACATTTTGTATAACAAGTAGATGTCTGATTTTATTAGGCTATTTGTCGGGAGTAATATGGAGGAGTGCGACAAGAGAAAATGGTTGTATTAAAATTTCCTCCAAATGAAGTACTACATAGTAATCCGCTCCCACTAGCCAATCCATTGCAATCTTTCCGATACATACTAAGTTATATACTTCAATATCTGGTAGTGCAAATCCCCCTTCAGTTCTAAAAAAAATGAAAGTATTCTAAACGCAATAGCCCTCCGCTTCCCTCCCCACAGGAATTGTAGGGAATCCTGTTTTTTCCGTAGTGTTAGGATTTTTTAATTTTGTTATTTAGTTTTGTTTTTTTTTGGTATATTTTATTTTGTTAAAATAGTAATGTTAGGTTTATTTATAGTCTTAACTTCGTTTTTTTTTTATTTCATAGGTAAGTTTTTATTTATTTTAAGGTAGTTAATTTAAAGTTAGGGGGGGTAGGTTTAGGGGTTAATAGTTTAGAGTGTCGCAATGTGGGGGGGCGGCGGTTTAGGGGTTAATAGGGTTATGTTAGTATTAGTGATGTGGGGGGGGTTAATACTTTAATTTAGGTAGTCGCGATGCGGGGGCGGCAAAATAGGGGTTAAAACTTTATTTTAGTGTTGGCGATGTGGGTGGGTGGCGGATTAGGGGTTAATAGGTTTATTTCGTAGCCGCGATGTGGGCGGCGGATTAGGGGTTAACAGGTTTATTATAGTATTTGCGATGCGGGGGTGGCGGTTTAGGGGTTAATAGGTAGTTTATGGGTGTTAATGTACATTGTAACTTTTTTGTCATGAGTTTTGTGAAACATTTTTGTTTAGCAAAATCCATAACTACTGGTCTTTGATAGCGGAATGGATTGTGGCGTTATAAGCTATAATGCCAGCGGCATAGCCTGACCGCACTACCTGTAATACAGGTGAGCTGAATATTCCACACTCAAAAGCTATTTTTGAGTGCGGAATGGAGAGTTGCGATACAGGCTAAAACGCCAGCTGTATAGCCCTACGACTTGTAATACTCCACGACTTGTAATAGGGGCGACCTTCCATTCCGCGTGCAAAGGCCATTTTTCCAGCGGTATAGGCTTACTGCACAATTTGTAATTTAGGTGAATGTTACTACTCACCACACTATTGTATTTCCTCCTGTACCTGCAGCTCTCTTTAAAACTGTTCTCTTATTTTAACTCATTATAGACTTCAGTTAGTAAAGATCTGCATTTTTTACTGGGTGCCGCCATCTTGTAGCTCGCATATTGTTGTATCATATGTCAATTTACAGTACAGTATATGACTTTATTCTGTATTTTATATACTGTGTTTGCTACAGTAAAGTAGTAGTTTGCAAATATAAAAGAAATACATTTCTTTACATTTCTTTAAATGCTAATAAAATCTGTTAAAATCACGCATACATGTGATGAGGCCGGTTAAATGGTAAATTGATGTTATGTGACATGGGTTGTTCAAACATGTGGCCGAAAGGTTCCTTTATACACAACACAACCTCATGTACAATGCAGTTTACGTCTATTTATACTAATTCCTGCAACTTTTAAGTGGATGCACAAATCTATAGCAAAATTGTGGCACTATAGTTGAAACTGAAGTTACTGCCTGGTATTAAGAGTTACTTCACACTATGAAAATGTGAAATAAATCAGGTTAGAACATTTTAAATACCTTTTGGTTTTGTGCAATAATTGTAAAGGCCAGAAATTCACATTGGAGAGAGAAGGTAGCTGGATAACCTCTTGGGCTGATATAAAGGCTCCGTTTGCATCAATTCCAAGTTAAACTGAAATGTTTTCACTACAATTAACTTGCATTTATCAATATTTTAGTATATACTGTATTACTTTTCTTTTAGTTAAAATAAGTCTATGGTGAATTTTGATCAAACTTCACCTGCATATAGCTGGGGAGACAAATCAGTGAGACCAGCTTGTTTAAAATGCTTAGAAAATTTCACAAGAGAAAGCTTCAGTCATACCCTAGGAAGTCCCCTGTTCTGCCCAGGGAACTGCCCTGTCTCTCCCACTTTCTGAAAGTGTCAGTTTTAGTTTGCAATGCAGCAAATTCATGGTGCAATGTAATTTGTATAAATAAACATAAATATTCTAAGTATGATCCTAATTTGTTAAAGTAACACAGAAGTGTAACAAAACTCTCATATCAAACAGTGCTGTATTGCAATAGGCTTGTATCTCCTTCATATATAGAAAAGAGAGAGATCTCAAAGTGATGGAGAGTTCCACCCTTTTTATTTTGAATATTCAGTGAGTTCAGTCCCTCTAAAGTTTGATCTGCAATTTCTCTCCAAGCTGGAAAACCTTTGAATATCAGGGTCTAAGAGACAGCTGAAACAGGAATTTCCCTGTTTTTTTTTTGTTTCAATGGGTTCTTTAACTCTGACATAAGTGTAAAATTTCCAACAATTAATATGATAATTATATTGTATGATTCTGTATACAGATAATCTACAGCTATACCTGATATTCTTTTTTCTTCTGTTATGTGTGATCAGTCCACGGGTCATCATTACTTCTGGGATATAACTCCTCCCCAACAGGAAATGCAAGAGGATTCACCCAGCAGAGCTGCATATAGCTCCTCCCCTCTACGTCACTCCCAGTCATTCTCTTGCACCCAACGACTAGATAGGATGTGTGAGAGGACTATGGTGATTATACTTAGTTTTTATAACTTCAATCAAAAGTTTGTTATTTTACAATAGCACCGGAGCGTGTTATTGCCTCTCTGGCAGAGTTTGAAGAAGAATCTACCAGAGTTTTTACTATGATTTTAACCGGAGTAGTTAAGATCATATTGCTGTTTCTCGGCCATCTGAGGGAGGTAAAAGCTTCAGATCAGGGGACAGCGGGCAGATGAATCTGCATTGAGGTATGTAGCAGTTTTTATTTTCTGAATGGAATTGATGAGAAAATCCTGCCATACCGTTATAATGACATGTATGTATACTCTACACTTCAGTATTCTGGGGATGGTATTTCACTGGAATTACTCTGTTAAAAGTACATTAAACCTTTTAATAGGTTTTTATTATGTTAAACGTTTTTTGCTGGAATGTAGAATCGTTTGCATTTTCTGAGGTACTGAGTGAATAAATGTTTGGGCATTATTTTTCCACTTGGCAGTTGCTTGTTTTAATTGTGACAGTTTCGTTTCTCTCTCACTGCTGTGTGTGAGGGGGAGGGGCCGTTTTTGGCGCTCTTTGCTACGCATCAAAAATTTCCAGTCAGTTACTCTTGTATTTCCTGCATGATCCGGTTCATCTCTAACAGAACTCAGGGGTCTTCAAACTTCTTTGGAGGGAGGTAGATTCTCTCAGCAGAGCTGTGAGACTTATATATTGACTGTGATTAAAAACGTTGCTCTGTAATTTTTATGTTTCAAATTTAATTATTGTTACTTTACTAATGGGAACAAACCTTTGCTAAAAGTTGTGTTGTTTTTAAGGATTGATGTTATAACTGTTTTTCAGTTCATTATTTCAACTGTCATTTAATCGTTTAGTGTTTCTTTGAGGCACAGTACGTTTTTGTTAAATAAGATTGTAACCAAGTTGCAAGGTTATTGCTAGTGTGTTAAACATGTCTGATTCAGAGGAGATACCTGTGTCATTTGTTCCAATGCCAAGGTGGAGCCCAATAGAAATTTATGTACTAACTGTATTGATGCTACTTTAAATAAAAGCCAATCTGTACAAATTGAACAAATTTCACCAAACAGCGAGCCGACTAACTCGCCTCACGTGTCAGTACCTGCATCTCCCGCCCGGGAGGTGCGTGATATTGTGGCGCCTAGTACATCTGGGTGGCCATTACAGATAACATTACAAGATATGGCTACTGTTATGACTGAAGTTTTGGCTAAATTACCAGAACTAAGAGGCAAGCGTGATCACTCTGGGGTGAGAACAGAGTGCGCTGATAATACTAGGGCCATGTCTGATACTGCGTCACAGCTTGCAGAGCATGAGGACGGAGAGCTTCATTCTGTGGGTGACGGTTCTGATCCAAACAGATTGGATTCAGATATTTCAAATTTTAAATTTAAATTGGAGAACCTCCGTGTATTACTAGGGGAGGTTTTAGCGGCTCTTAATGATTGTAACACTGTTGCAATACCAGAGAAATTGTGTAGGTTGGATAAATACTTTGCGGTACCGGCGAGTACTGACGTTTTTCCTATACCTAAGAGACTAACTGAAATTGTTAATAAGGAGTGGGATAGACCCGGTGTGCCGTTCTCACCCCCTCCAATATTTAGAAAGATGTTTCCAATAGACGCCACCACACGGGACTTATGGCAAACGGTCCCTAAGGTGGAGGGAGCAGTTTCTACTTTAGCTAAGCGTACCACTATCCCGGTGGAGGATAGCTGTGCCTTTTCAGATCCAATGGATAAAAAATTAGAGGGTTACCTTAAGAAAATGTTTGTTCAACAAGGTTTTATATTGCAACCCCTTGCATGCATCGCGCCGATTACGGCTGCGGCAGCATTTTGGATTGAGTCTCTGGAAGAGAACCTTAGTTCAGCTACGCTGGACGACATTACGGACAGGCTTAGAGTCCTTAAACTAGCTAATTCATTCATTTCGGAGGCCGTAGTACATTTAACCAAACTTACGGCTAAGAACTCAGGATTCGCCATTCAGGCACGTAGGGCGCTGTGGCTAAAATCCTGGTCAGCTGATGTAACTTCTAAGTCCAAATTACTTAATATACCTTTCAAGGGGCAAACTTTATTTGGGCCCGGTTTGAAAGAAATTATCGCTGACATTACAGGAGGTAAGGGCCACGCCCTGCCTCAAGACAAAGCCAAAGCTAAGGCTAGACAGTCTAATTTTCGTCCCTTTCGGAATTTCAAAGCAGGAGCAGCACCAACTTCCACTGCACCAAAACAGGAAGGAGCTGTTGCTCGTTACAGACAAGGCTGGAAACCTAACCAGTCCTGGAACAAGGGCAAGCAGGCCAGGAAACCTGCTGCTGCCCCAAAGACAGCATGAACCGAGGGCCCCCGATCCGGGACCGGATCTAGTGGGGGGCAGACTCTCTCTCTTCGCCCAGGCTTGGGCAAGAGATGTTCAGGATCCCTGGGCGCTAGAGATCATATCTCAGGGATACCTTCTAGACTTCAAATTCTCTCCCCCAAGAGGGAGATTTCATCTGTCAAGGTTGTCAACAAACCAGATAAAAAAAAAAAAAAAAAAAAAAAAAGAAGCGTTTCTACGCTGTGTACAAGATCTGTTATTAATGGGAGTGATCCATCCGGTTCCGCGGTCGGAACTAGGACAAGGGTTTTACTCAAACCTGTTTGTGGTTCCCAAAAAAGAGGGAACTTTCAGGCCAATCTTGGATTTAAAGATCCTAAACAAATTCCTAAGAGTTCCATCGTTCAAAATGGAAACTATTCGGACAATCTTACCCATGATCCAAAAGGGTCAGTACATGACCACAGTGGATTTAAAGGATGCTTACCTTCACATACCGATTCACAAAGATCATTACCGGTATCTAAGGTTTGCCTTCTTAGACAGGCATTACCAGTTTGTAGCTCTTCCATTCGGATTGGCTACGGCTCCAAGAATCTTCACAAAGGTTCTGGGTGCCCTTCTGGCGGTACTAAGACCGCGAGGAATCTCGGTAGCTCCGTACCTAGACGACATTCTGATACAAGCTTCAAGCTTTCAAACTGCCAAGTCTCATACAGAGTTAGTTCTGGCATTTCTAAGGTCGCATGGATGGAAAGTGAACGAAAAGAAGAGTTCTCTCTTTCCTCTCACAAGAGTTCCATTCTTGGGGACTCTTATAGATTCTGTAGAAATGAAGATTTATCTGACAGAAGACAGATTAACAAAGCTTCTAAATGCATGCCGTGTCCTTCATTCCATTCAACTCCCGTCAGTAGCTCAATGCATGGAGGTGATCGGCTTAATGGTAGCAGCAATGGACATAGTACCCTTTGCACGTCTACATCTCAGACCGCTGCAATTGTGCATGCTGAGTCAGTGGAATGGGGATTACTCAGACTTGTCCCCTACTCTGAATCTGGATCAAGAGACCAGAAAATCTCTTCTATGGTGGCTTTCTCGGCCACATCTGTCCAGGGGGATGCCATTCAGCAGGCCGGACTGGACAATTGTAACAACAGACGCCAGCCTACTAGGTTGGGGCGCTGTCTGGAATTCTCTGAAGGCTCAGGGACAATGGAATCAGGAGGAAAGTCTCCTGCCAATAAACATTCTGGAATTGAGAGCAGTTCTCAATGCCCTTCTGGCTTGGCCCCAGTTAAAAACTCGGGGGTTCATCAGGTTTCAGTCGGACAACATCACGACTGTAGCTTACATCAACCATCAAGGAGGGACAAGAAGCTCCCTAGCAATGATGGAAGTATCAAAGATAATTCGCTGGGCAGAGTCTCACTCTTGCCACCTGTCAGCAATCCACATCCCGGGAGTGGAGAACTGGGAGGCGGATTTCTTGAGTCGCCAGACTTTTCATCCGGGGGAGTGGGAACTTCATCCGGAGGTCTTTGCCCAAATACTTCGACGTTGGGGCAAACCAGAGATAGATCTCATGGCGTCTCGCCAGAACGCCAAACTTCCTCGCTACGGGTCCAGATCCAGGGATCCGGGAGCGGTTCTGATAGATGCTTTGACAGCACCGTGGAACTTCGGGATGGCTTATGTGTTTCCACCCTTCCCGCTGCTTCCTCGATTGATTGCCAAAATCAAACAGGAGAGAGCATCAGTGATTCTAATAGCGCCTGCATGGCCACGCAGGACTTGGTATGCAGATCTAGTGGACATGTCATCCTGTCCGCCTTGGTCCCTACCTCTAAGACAGGACCTTCTGATACAGGGTCCATTCAAACATCAAAATCTAACTTCTCTGAAGCTGACTGCTTGGAAATTGAACGCTTGATTTTATCAAAACGTGGTTTTTCTGAGTCGGTTATTGATACCCTGATACAGGCTAGGAAGCCTGTTACCAGAAGGATTTACCATAAGATATGGCGTAAATACCTATACTGGTGCGAATCCAAAGGTTACTCCTGGAGTAAGGTTAGGATTCCTAGGATATTGTCCTTTCTACAAGAAGGTTTAGAAAAGGGTTTATCGGCTAGCTCATTAAAGGGACAGATCTCAGCTCTGTCCATCTTGTTACACAGGCGTCTGTCAGAAAATCCAGACGTCCAGGCCTTTTGTCAGGCTTTAGCTAGGATCAAGCCTGTGTTTAAAACTGTTGCTCCGCCATGGAGTTTAAACCTTGTTCTTAACGTTCTACAAGGAGTTCCGTTTGAACCCCTTCATTCCATTGATATAAAGTTGTTATCTTGGAAAGTGTTATTTTTAATGGCTATTTCTTCGGCTCGGAGAGTCTCTGAGTTATCAGCTTTACATTGTGATTCTCCTTATTTGATTTTTCATTCAGATAAGGTAGTTCTGCGTACAAAACCTGGGTTCTTACCTAAGGTAGTCACTAACAGGAACATCAATCAAGAGATCGTGGTGCCTTCCCTGTGCCCGAATCCTTCTTCAAAGAAGGAACGTCTTCTACACAATCTGGATGTAGTTCGTGCCCTCAAGTTCTACTTGCAGGCAACTAAGGATTTTCGACAAACGTCTTCCCTGTTTGTCGTGTACTCTGGTCAGAGGAGAGGTCATAAGGCTTCGGCTACCTCTCTCTCCTTCTGGCTTCGTAGCATAATTCGTTTAGCCTATGAGACTGCTGGACAGCAGCCTCCTGAGAGAATTACAGCTCATTCTACTAGAGCTGTGGCTTCCACTTGGGCCTTTAAGAATGAGGCCTCTGTTGAACAGATTTGCAAGGCTGCAACTTGGTCTTCGCTTCATACTTTTTCCAAATTTTACAAATTTGACACTTTTGCTTCTTCGGAGGCTATTTTTGGGAGAAAGGTTCTTCAGGCAGTGGTTCCTTCTGTATAATGAGCCTGCCTATCCCTCCCGTCATCCGTGTACTTTTGCTTTGGTATTGGTATCCCAGAAGTAATGATGACCCGTGGACTGATCACACATAACAGAAGAAAACATAATTTATGCTTACCTGATAAATTCCTTTCTTCTGTTGTGTGATCAGTCCACGGCCCACCCTGTTTTTTAAGGCAGGTAAATATCTTTTAAATTATACTCCAGTCACCACTTCACCCTTGGTTTCTCCTTTCTCGTTGATTCTTGGTCGAATGACTGGGAGTGACGTAGAGGGGAGGAGCTATATGCAGCTCTGCTGGGTGAATCCTCTTGCATTTCCTGTTGGGGAGGAGTTATATCCCAGAAGTAATGATGACCCGTGGACTGATCACACAACAGAAGAAAGGAATTTATCAGGTAAGCATAAATTATGTTTTTCTGTGAGCAGAGCTTCTATTTTATACTTCTATATTCTGTGTCTTCAGATTATTTCAAATTCATGAGCCAGAAATAAAGGTTAATGCAAGTGGAAAAAGGAAGAGAATGGATAAGGGAAGCAGAAAATGACTGTATTTATTGGGTATGGTCTTTTTAATGCAGCAGTCATTTATTTGTAACCAAAGAATTCTTACTGACCCAGGGCTAAATTAGAATTTATCTCTACTTATGGATTTATTTTACATAATAACTACATTTTTATAAATATAGAAACATTGAAATTAATGAGAATGCATTGAGTTAGCTACAAAGACTAGTTTAATTCTGCACTTTGATGTTTTCATTCTTTTATTTAGAATCCGTTTTGGATCAAACTATGATACATAGGGGACGATTTATCATATGTCGGGCGGACATGATCCACTGAGCGAATCATGTCCGCCCGACATCGCTGAATGCCATCTGCATACGCTGTCGGCATTTAGCATTGCACGAGCAGTTCTGAAATTGGCCGCTAGCAGGGCGTGTCAATGAATTGTCGTATCTGGCTGATTGCCGTTTGCCGTGTCTCAGAGGCAGCGGACCAGTTATGGAGCAGCGGTCTTTAGCCTGAATGTTCGCGCTGAAACAGATGCATTGGGGCCGATTGACCGCTTGGTCAATCGTCTCCATGGAATAAATAGACATTACACATAATTTTTTTTTATCTGTCACTCATGAAAGTTAGTAAAATGTTTTTGCATGAAAACAATAATGCTGTTTAAATGTTTATTTAAATTGCCAGAAAATGCATGTATGATTCTCTAGTTTTAGTTCATTGGCTGATAAGAATGATTCCTACAGCTATACTGGTAGATGGAGAAACACCTTCAGAACAATTAAAGAAAAAAAAAACACTGCGACTATTAGTTAGAAAAATAATAATGAGAAAATTTGTAATAAAATTTTAATCTGTATTAAAGGAAAACATTACTGTAATATCTTGTTTAGCCTTTCTTGGGCCATTACATTACACTCATGTAATGCTTAAAAATAAAATTAGATTATAATAGATTTTTGGTTAAAAATACACAGGACATTAGTTACTGTTAATTCATTTTATTACATTTTATACACTACTCATATTTACAAAAAAGTGTTACAATTTCTCATTCTTGGAATACAAAGTTCTAACACAGACAACACAAAAACCTTGGCAGACCAGTTTAGGTAGCCCTGTATTAGAGTAGTTTGAGAGTTGTTTTCTTTGGTCATATTTTTAGCTGGTACTTCTATTCAGAATTATTAGTGGATTATCAAAAACTTGGAAGCATGAGAGAAATAATTTTTTTAGCATTATATTAAAGTTTATAATTTCTCTCCTTCATTTTCAGAACCCCACTTAGCAATATTAAATAGTTTTCAAGCTAAAATGTGCCTTTCTAAATAATTTGAAGAACCTGATGGCACTTGTTGATTGAATAATCTCTCCAGACCAGAGAGCTTTAGAGCTCTTAGTCTCCTTCTTTTCTGTTCTCTCCTCTTTTGGTAGTATTGATGCTTTAACCATCTCTTGATCTGTGATCTAACAAACTGCAAATGCATTAATCCCAACATTTTTATTACTATACCCAGAAGGGGTGGGGGGTTGAAACTTGGAGATTTACTTGTTGGACCTTTTGCAGGGCCGGAAAGTCCATGGTAATGGCGGCCAAACATTTCTAAAAAAGGTTTAGGTGGTCCCCAGTTTTTTAATATGCAACAAAATACAGGGCTGAAGTGAGTTCTGTACAAGCAGATCTCGCTGAACACAGTAAGAAACTCCCTCTGTAGGGGCACTATGGAAACCAGCATCTTGCTTGTAGTTTCCTTTGTATTGCTTTTGTTTATTTAATTTTTGGTAATGTATTTCATATTATGGGACAGCATTAAAAACATAACAGTTTTACAGATTATGCTAATAGCTGTCAGAACTCTTCACAAGAAACCCTTATTCAGCCCACTCTCTAGCACTGTCAGCATCAAACAATGCAAATAAAATGTATAGCTATAAATTATATTCTTTAGTTCATTCTTATACATAAATAAAACCACTAGCAGATATTCTTAAAGGAATAGTCTACTCAAAATTAAACTTTCATGATTCGGATAAGCAACTTTCTAATTTATTTCTTTTATAAATTTTTCTTCGTTCTCTTGGTATCTTTATTTGAATGTAAGCTTAGGAGCCAGCCCATTTTTGGTTCAGCACCTGGGTAGCACTTGTTGGTTGATGGCTATATTTAGAGACCAATCAGAAAGTGCTACCCAGATGCTGAACCAAAAATGGGCCCGCTCCTATGCTTACATTCTTGCTTTTTCAAATAAAGATACCAAGAGAGCAATGCAAAATTGATAATAGGAGTAAATTAGAAACTTGCTTTAAATTGCCTGTAATTTTGACTTGATTATTCCTTTAAGTTAATAAAATTACTTTAAATGAATAAAATCTAGTAGTGCATTTGTCTCTCCTACTGTTCGGGACCTCATATCCTGGCCATGTTTACATAGTTGCCAATAATCGACGGTAAAGAGTGAAAATTAGAGTTTCACAAAATCCATCATTGGCTTCTGCTTAATGCACAATTTACATACTTCAACATTTTTGTTTTGCACAGTCAATTACAATAATGAAAATCTCACCTTGTGAAAAAAAAGATTCTGAAAATTCATCTAATATCCTCAAAACCATGCTTCCTTGCATGTCATTTTATTTTAAAAACCATGTCATAGGGTTGTTCTTCAATAACACTCTAAAACTTGCCATTCACTTCTATGCAGCACACTCTCACACTGGATAAAGTTGTTGACAGCTTTTTCTAGCATGGGAGTGTGCCACATTGAACTGGGAGATCAAGTGGGTTGAGAGTCTATTTTATGCAATATATTGAAAGCGATAACTACACTGTATAGCAATTTTTTTTTATTTAGAGTTATATTGAAACTACTTTTTACTGGTTTTTATCTGGACAAAATCAAATTTTGAGAAGATCCCTTTTGGTGACTTTTTTGGTATATTAACAAAGACAGTATCATTATATTCAGCAAATGTATTAGAATAAATTGGTTACTCTTGGCATTTTAATTTTTGATACACCAGACCAAAAGAAGAATGTAATAGTCCAAGTCCAGGCAATATAATACCTTACCAAATTATAAACAAAATGTGGTGATAGACAAAGGTAAAGTAGATTGGTCAATTAAATCACTCAGTAGGTGTGCAATACTTGAATCAGAAGAAAATGCTGCTCTTCTTATATGGGTAACTCCATCCATCCCAACAAGAAATCTAGAACAACAGAAAGAAGAAAAGCGCATAACCGATTCAAGTGTAGTGTTACAAATTTTATTCGAGCCGCACACGCTAATGTGGCTACTCACAAGATATAAAATAAAAAAGAGCTCATCAAAGATAGTGATAGTGTATTGAACAACACTTAGCTCCTGGTTCACGGTCCGATGGAGGAATTTCGTAATTCCAGTGGGTTGGAACGTTCCGATGTTAGAATCTTGTACGTCTCTACTCTGCTCCAATGTCCATGATACCCGCTAAGCAATTAAAAAATGCAAACCCTCTGCAACACCCAATAGATACCTCAGTGACATAAGGATCTACGGAAGCCTCACAGGGTCAATACAGATAACAGTAATCCTCTACGTGTTTCGTCCCGATCGACTGGACTTTCTCAAGAGTACTGGTGTTAGACGCTATCCTCCAGATATAGGAAGGAATTCATCTTTGTTTAACCCTTTGGGTTCCAGACAATCTAGGGTTTTAATCCAAAAAATCTTTCGTTGTCTTAATATCAACAGTCTATTAGTGTCCCAACTATCAGGAGCGACCCATTCAACAATTTTAATAGTCATATCTTTGGGATTTTGATTATGTGACATGTAGAAATGGTATGAAACACTAACCCATTCTCTATATTTCTAATGTGTTCCCGTAATCTATACTTTATCTTTCTTTTAGTTCTTCCAATATGGATTTTATTACATTTACATGTTAGCTGATACACTATATAAGTGGTGTGACAAGTGCATCTACTTTTACATTTGTATGATTTGTTACCATCAAAGTTATAAAATGTGGCACTATCTTGTCTTATACAGGGACAGATAATGCAATCTATTTGTTTACAGGGATAGAGACCAGGGGAAGCTCCACACCAATTGACTAAATTACCAGCTTTATTTGGCTGTCTTAGTTTAGTAGATGCAATATAGTTCTTAATATCTTTGCTTTTTCTAAAAATGACTTCTGCTTTATCTCCTAAAATTTGGTCCAAGACTGGATCCAGTTTCAAAACCTTCCAATGTTAATTAAGAATATTTTGTATTTTATAGTGTTGGTTATTATACCTTGTAACAAATGTAGGATGGTTTTCTTTCAATCTATCCTGTCTAGTGCATTTTTTTCAGTGTATTTATGAGTTGTGCTATATCCATGTCTTCTACCCTGTTTTTTGTTTCTTCTAAAAGTTCCAAACTGTAACCCTTTTCTAAAAATGAATCAGTTAAAATTTCTGCTGCCTTATTGAAATCCTCTGATTTAGTGCAATTCCGTTTGATCCTCTGATATTGACCCAATGGAATGTTATTCTTCCATTGTTTTAAATGGCCACTTTTTGCATTTAATAGATTATTTCTATCCATGGGTTTATGGTAATTGCTCACTGACACTGTGTTAGTGATATTGTTATGATATAGAATAAGATCCAAAAAAGACTATAGATGTGGGGGAACTGTCGTATGTGAATTTTAAATTATAATCATTATCGTTAATGTGTGTGATAAAATTAGTGGGACCCTGCCAAATAAGTAGAATGTAATCTATAAAATGAAATATTTAATATTATTAAAGAAAGGGTTGTTATTCCAAATAAAATTATCCTCAAAATGTGAAATATATAACTTTGCATACGATGGGGCAAACGTGTTCCCCATCGCAGTTCCCTGTATTTGTTTGTAGTACACGCCTTCAAACAAAAAATTATTGTGGGTTAAAATAAAAAGTATTGCATCTACAATGAATTGAGTTGGTATTTTTGGAAGTTTGCTTTTGCTGAGTGCTTGTTTGATTGTGGATACACCTTGCTTATAGGGTATACTGGTGTATAGGGCTAATGCATCGCATGTTATCCACACATAATCCTGAGCCCAAGGTAAGCCTTCCATCTTATTGATGACATCTATTGTTTTTAATTTAATGCTTACTTGTGAAAAAACTTATAGGAAACAAAAATACTCTGAATATGATAACCACATAAATTATATATCTATATTTAAATAGAACTAGTTAAGTATAGTACATGGCTGAGTGTATAACGTACCATTAGTGCAAATATAAGAGTACATTTTAGAGGCATACTGCCGAATGGCATAGAATTCAAATGACAACTGTCTCTTGAATAGATTGTGGCCCCAAGCAGCTCCTGGCTGGTGTAAATGATAAATGGACTTGAGAAGAGGGGGCCAGAGAGAGAGGAGGAGAAGAAGAAAAAAAAAGGGGGGGGAGGGGCTAGTATAAGATAGGGGAGTCACAGGGGCTTATATAAGTTGATGAGAGTCCCAGGCATACCAAATATTATGATATAAGTCTAATTTGTATGTCATTCTAAAGGCATATTGTTCCATTGCTTTGATGTATTCCATAATGGATATGATTTTTGAAAAAGGAGGAGGAGAAAACTGTTTCCAGTCTCTCACTATTGGGAGTTTCATGGCCATTAGTAGATATATCATTAGTGATCTGTCTACCTCTTGCAGATTAGATGCAGCATGGTGAGGGAAACCCAAGGCTGGACCCATCTGTACATTGATATGTAAGTCATGTAAGGTTTTGAAAACTACTCTCCATAAGCCTCGAATCTTAGGACACTCCCACCAGATATGTTTAATATGTTTAGATGTGCTTAAGTTTTCACATTCTCTCCAGCAGAGAGGTGAAGATTTATAAAAGTTTGTGAAGTGTAGTGGGGACTAAGTGCCAATGTACAGTGATTTTGTAATTAAGCTTCCACAGTATTGCACAGTGTAGTAATTTTTTTTGGCTACCACTAGCTCCCAGAATCACTCAGCTCTGTAACTGTATGCACGTCTCTCTCCGAAGCAAAGTATTGGTTATGCTTAGTGGGTTCCACAAGTGTGATTAATATTTGATAATGAAAAGAGAGGGAGCCCTTAAGGGATTTATCTAGTGCCCATCTATATTCCAATTTTGTCGTTTTTCTGGAGTTGCACCCATCTAGACCCCAGGAGATTCATAGGCTTGTAAGGCGAAGATATTCAAAATGTAATGACTGAGGGACTAGCAGATGTAAAATCCATTATTTTGTATGTTCTATATAGATCTGAAATGAGAAGGTTGGCCGCGTCAGTCCATTTAGAGAGGTGTGTCTCGGGGAGGGATATCAGTATGGTACGTAAATTTATACATAGGTGAAGGGTGGGGGGATAGGTTTGGCAGGGATTTCTTTGTGTCGCAATGTTTAAGAGAGTCTAGAATGAGGAAATGATCCATTTTAAAGCTACTCTGCAGATAGGAGGGGATCCAAGGGAGATCTGATAATGTGATGCCTCTAGGTAACATAGATTTTTCAACTTCTTGCTAATGGAAACTGGCTGCCGGCGTACACCAGTTCGTCAGCTTGGAAAGATGAGCAGCATCATAGTATAGTAGAATACTAGGGTACGAGATGGATCGGTTTTTGTATTATCAAGGTCGCTTACCCTTCCACACATATGTGGAAATCAGGCTCTGTAATCTATTTAAGATGGCTCTAGGTATTATGAGGGGGAGGCATCTAAACAAATAGGTGAGCTTAGGTAAAAATGCCATTTTGACTGCATCTATCCTACTAGTCCAAGAGAATTCCCTAAACTCCCATCCAATCAATATCCAATCAAATCTTCCCCAGACCGATCTCACAAAGCTAAAAGGTAAATACCCTTTTCAATGGTCCCCACACACAATTAAACATCTTGGAGTACATTTGAGCCCTGATTTAAATGTAGTCATATCCAATCAATAGCCTCCCGAACTCAGAAAGGCGATCTGTGAAATTTTTGGATATGACTACATTTAAGTCAGGCCTCAAATGTACTCCAAGATGTTTAATTGTGTGTGGGGACCATTGAAAAGGGTATTTACCTTTTAGCTTTGTAAGATCGATCTGGGGAACATTAAGATCTAGCACTTCTGTTTTTGTTAAATTAAATTTGTACAAACTATACTTGCTAAAGTTTTCAATGCTATCAAAGACTGCTGACATGGATGTCCCAGGTGATGTCAGAAGAAGAGTGACTTTGTCAGCGAACAATGCTATTTTATGTTGGGAGTTGCCAAATAACATTCCCATAATCTTTGGGTTTAGTCTAATAGCTTGGGCCAGGGGCTCTATAGCTAGGGCAAATAGAAGCGGCGACAATGGGCAACCCTGCCTAGTACCGTTTGTGATAGTAAAATATTCTGAGTTGAACCCCACTCCTCTAACTCTAGCAGTCGGATGGGAATAAAGAGCCTGGACCTTTTTTTTATCGATAGAGAGGTCCCATACTAGGTTGAAGTCGCCTCCTAATACCAGAGTGCCTTGTTTAATCTCTATCACTAATTTTACTTCTTTAGAAATGGAATCTGATGATTATTAGGTGCATATATGTTTGCAAGAGTGTAGGTGCGGTTGTTGAGCTTACATATCGCTATAACATATCTTGCCTCAGAGTCTCGTTCCACATGGATTGTCTCCACTGCTATGTTAGCTTTAATTAATATAGCAAGCTCTCAAGCTTTAGAGCTGTATGAGGATTCATAGACTGTAGAGAAGTGTTTAAGTGAAAATCTTGAATCCGCTATCCAATGTGTCTCCTGTATGAATGCAACATTAGATTGGGTTCGTCTGAGATTGTTCAATAGGAGGCTTCTCTTTGTTGGGGAATTTAAGCCTTGGACATTATGGTTAATAAATGTGAGGTCTATGATTTAAATAAATTGAGAGAAAGAGGATTAGAGGGAGGGATAGACAGGGTAGAAAAGAAAAAGAAAAAAAGGGGGGAGGGGAAGAACCAGAAGGACGGTAGTAGATTAAGGGGCTATAGTAAAAATTCCAGGGGATGCTAAAATTCTATGTCCACTCCAAAAACAGTTTTGTTGCAGTATGCTTGAAGTAGTCTGGTAAAAGAAAATCCAGCGGGTAAACACTGATTGATGGTATTTGTAGTGTGTTTGTATTAAATCGTACTGTTAAATTGTGAAGTAAATATATATATGTGGGGGCAGATTAGAAGATAAGGGGTGTAGTAGTTTATCTGATTAAAGGTATTAGCTACTTGATTTATATGTGGCATTGGACATGAGTGATGAAATACATGGAATAAATAACACTGTAAATTGAGAGCTGTGGAGTAGTTATACAGAGAAAGTGAGTAGGTATACTACCCCACGAACTTTATAAATTATTAATAAAATAACCGAGAAGCTTCATGTGATAAGTGGCTTACTGATATTGTAATGTAGCACCTACAGTCTAGTATGTAGTTAGTTATTACCTTGAGAATAAACCAAACAAACTTAAAACCATATAAACAAACTGTTATAAACAAACTGTTACATAAAACTGGGAGTAAAAAAAGAATAAACATGGAAGGAGAGTCCACTCTAAAACTTATTGATACATCTCTAAACATATCATGTAAAAAATAGACAAATATTAAGCTTACACACTAAATAGCATAACCTCATAAATACACACCTTTAGGCTATTACTGGTAAACTGAGATTTGATAGGAGGTCTCTACTTGGCATTGGAGAAAGAAAGAGTTATTTACTGAAAACTGAATGCTTATAGCTATGTGCAATCTCTAAAGAGTATGATCTGGTTGACTTTCGGGAAACCCCGTTTTAAGGCTACGCAGGGGCGTTGGTATTTCGTGAATAGCTAATACCTTTCCAGGGTTTTGGGAATAAAGCAGCCAAAAAGTGAAAGCATTTATAGTGCCTAATGTATGTGCCAAGATAAGTGGATTCTACTAACCTCAGAGGAATAATATAAATACATTGTATAGTTGTTAGTATTTTAAACATGAAATTGCTAATAAACATAAATGACTGTTGAGGACTAGGGTGATGCCTCTAAAAATAATACATTTAGATTTTAACTTAAAATGAATCACCATTATAGGTATTAAGTAAATAACAAAGCAGAAGAGATGAGTACAATACTAACTTTTTAACTAGTGGAAACCTGTGTATATGGGCAATCTGGTGAAACCCAGCATACCTCTAATCCCAAATTAGATGACATGGTAAATTCATCTTGCAGAGAAAGTCTCTACTTAGGTGTCTTGGATATCCCCAAATGAATTTGGGGGCTAAAAAAAAGGATACAGTTATCTAGATAACTGTCGTGAAGGGTATTTCCTCTTAGGATGCTCCGTGGAGCGTCCAGTTGAAGGACTTCACCCCGGAGCGGCCGCACTCAAGGATTGGAATTTTATAGCGATCTTGGGGTATAGCAGATGATGTTTGTATGAGGTCCAGTTTTTCCAATAATTCTAATCCCTGCTTGAGAGAAGAAATTATGTAGGACTGTCCGTTATGCTGTAAAAACATTTTTTAAGTATATTAATAGTACTTATTGGCAGTACTGTGAGAAGTAGTTCCTTTTGGAATTTCAGCCATCTTGATCAGGATAAAGATCAAATGTATTATACTTTAATGTAGTGTAAAAAATATTTTTAAAGTGTACATTAGTGTGTGAAATTCCAGAGGTTTAGTATGTCTTTTTTATTATTCTGCCATACTTTTTTTAAAAGCATTTTTTACGCACAATTGTTTCACATCTTTGTGTCTTACCATTAACTTGTGTTAGACATAATTTTGGTTTAGAGTTCGTCAGACTGCATCTTTTGTTCTTTGGCATAATTTGTTTGGTGTTTGATGCACCGCTGCTAGGGCACTCTGGATTCAGTGTTTGGATTGAGTGACCTTTAGGTTTCACTTCCGGTACCTTCATGGATGCTTGCATTGAGCTGTGGGACCTGTGTGTCTATCTTACACTTTAACAGCTCCCATTGATATCAAAGGGAGCAGTTCATTCTAAACCGCTGCCAATAATTAGTAAGAGCTAAGCGAAATGTCTTTTTGAATCTAGGCCTCAATCCTCAGTCTCCATACTGTCTTCCGTCTCTCTCCTTTCTCTCATCTCTTAGTGTAAGAATTATTTTTGTAGAATGAAATGACTATTAATTCCTAAATATTGCATTGCTACTTTAGCATTTTACACATGTCCCCATGTTACAAATAGTAATAATAATGATAACCATTTTGTTTTTTTGGGGTCTTTACTTTTAGCCTTTGTATAGTTTTCGGTAAGTAAGTTTGTATGACTACATGGTTTAGTTGTTCACATACATGTTTTTCTTATAGAATAAAAGAGTGGGGCTGCAGTTAAAAAAAAGAATGGAATAAGCATATGTGTAGAAACAATAAAACTTCACTGACTGTGATCCAGTATTTACTCATTTTAGCTGCCATAATGATGGTTATAGATACTTTTTTATTACATATGGAGCATTTAGTACATGTTTATGATTGACTGACTGATTGAGTTATATGCTGTACGTCTAGCACCAGCAAGTGTTCAAGTCTAATAAACTTGAATTAAAAAATAAAATTAAACCTTATTCAACAGTGTTCTTATTTATTCAGTATCTGATAGTTCATACCTGCCTGCCATAACCCAGTGGATCTTCGGGGGTTAGTGTTTTTTTTTAAGGGTTTATTGGGTGAGTTTTATTTTTAGATTAGGGTTTGGGCACTTGAAAAAGAGCTAAATGCCCTAAATGCGGTTTAGGGGTTAATATGTTTATTATAGTGGCGGCGATGTCCGGAGCGGCAGATTAGGGGTTAATAATTTTATTTTAGTGTTTGCAATGAGGGAGGTAATCGGTTTAGGGGTTAATAGGTAGTTTATGGGTGTTAGTGTACTTTTTAGCACTTTAGTTATGAGTGTTATGCTACAGCTTTGTAGCGTAAAACCCATAACTACTGACTTTCAGTTTACGTTATGGATCTTGGCGGTATTGGCTGTACCGCTCACTTTTTTGCCTTCCATGCAGACTCGTAATACCGCCTCTATGGAAGTCCCATTGAAAAAGGACTTTTTGATAGCTGCGGTAATTACGTTACGGCCAAAAAAGTGTGCGGTGCAGCTAAACCTTCAAGACTCGTAATACCAGTGGTAGTGAAAAAGCAGCGTTATGAGCCTTAACGCTGCTTTTTTACTCATACCGCAAAACTCGTAATCTAGGCGTAAGTTTGGTAAGGAATTCGTTTTTACAGTTTTATTTTAGCTTTTACCCATTAGGTAACTAACATTTTCTCTCAACAGATTAAAATTAACATGTTTTTTTAATCACAATTTATATGCCTGTACATTTATGCAATTTTTAATCACCCTTAAAGGGCCATTATAGCTGAAAAAATTGCATGCTCTAATTTGTTAGAGCATGCCATTTTAAGACTAGCGACCCTGCACCTCTGTGTGTTTAACCCTGCAAAGCAGAAACTGCTGCTGAGCCAATCAGCAGTGACAGTTGTACCGCAGGGTCTTATTACTAGTGATGCTGATTGGGTGAGCATCAGTTTCCTTTTTTTAAACAGCAGTGCACTACAAATTAGAACATGCAATTTGTTAGACTATAATGGCCTTTTAAGATTTATCATAAAAATAAAACTAGCAAATATTGGAGTTTGAGTTACAGTGTTCTCTTGTAAAAGAAATGACCAGGCTTTGCATTCAAAACAAATAATTTGATAAACAGGCTTAAAATGAGAAGAGCTAGCTGTATGCCATTATTTTGGTTCATACAAGTTCATGTAGTGATGAACATTTCATCTCAGGGTAAAACAAACGCACAATTATGAGAAATTGATGGCCAGAACAAATGTATTGTGGCCCTGCGTCTCATGCAGCCCTATAAATAGGTCTGCTCTTATGCATTAAAGTAAATCAACAGAAAGTACAAATCATGCATACATTCGATGCATATGACTGTGACCTGTAATGACCTAGTTCTTCAATGATTAAAAAAAAGATAAAATGCAGCCTCACAAACCTTCCACCCAATATATCATCTGGTATTTTGTGTGTGCAGTGTCTGTTTAATTCAGGTCTCTGGCCTATTTAAACTCAAATAAAAACAACACCACACTATCTAGTTCTAAGTGAAAGTGATTTTTGGAAATAAAACTCTTTCAATTGATTTTTTCCTTTCTTTGTGTTACAATGAATTAAAGGTCAAGCTTTGAAAATAGACATGGAATGTCAATAAAGCTAAAATATAACATGACACTTAAAAGGACACTAATGTCAAAATTAAACTTTCATGATTCAGAAAGAGCATGCAAATTAAAAAAAGAAGGATTCTTTCCAATTTATTTCCATTTATCAGATTGTGCACAGTCATTTTACATGTACAGTTTCTGAATTCTACTTATCTCAATAAAGTAATTACCCCACTCCAGTTTTACCAACATGGCAATAATGTCTCTCAGTGTACCTTGGCCTAAACACAGCAGGGTAAAAAAAAACCTCTACCTGGAATCGCAGGAACTCTAGGGCACTTCAGCAGCAATAATAAAGACATAGTCCAAAAGCAAAGTGTAGGGATCTTTCATCTTCGGAAAGACAGCAGTGATATACATAGCTTGAGATGCCACATAGTTGTTTTCCACAAGCATCAGGCTGAAGATACACTCTGGAGGAGCTCAGATGGAACAATGTAAAGGCAAATGTTGATGTAGACCATTGAGGAGAGGCATTCAACATATATTCCATCAATTGATTTACTGGGGTAATAGCTCAAAAATCATCCATCCTCTTAACAGGATTAGGTTCAGGAACCTCCTCCGTGTCACTCACGATTTTAACTGGCCATAAGTACTGCCAGACACCATCTCCAAAGACTCTCCTATCTCACAATAGGCCATGTAATCAGCTGCCAAGCCCTGGATGTCATCCTCAGTGGTAAGTGATGAATGCTGGGGCCCCAAGGCATCACCACCAGCATTACTCACAGACGGTAGATTAGGGCAATAATCTTGTATGTTAGTGTTGATATTGGATGGCCTAAAGGCTGCTTTTAAGGCATGAAAAAATGCATCTTGATAATAATCTAGCAGTTTACCAAACCCAGTAAAAATGTAATCAGAGGTCTGTATGTGAGGGGCAGACCTATCCTAGTATCAGGTGTTGCTGGGCGGCTGGATAGAAAGCCACCACCTCAAATATTGTCCAGTATATTGCAGCTGGCACTAATCTTGAAAATGGTAACTTCATTCAAAGGGCTTAAAAATCTGTATAGTGTATTATGTTTATCAACACCTGATGAAAGGTAAAGGAAGTGGATTTTATAAAGATTAATCTTGAAAGCTGGAGCAGCTAACAATAAAGTGATCTATCCTGGCCGCCACCTGTAAGTTCCCCCTAATTGCATGTTTTTAGTTTTTATTTAAATATTTGATTCAGTCACACTCACATTGTTGTGATTGTCGCAAACACTTTCCAAGGAACCTATTGTAATCCATTTCCTTGTGCCCACTGCTAACCCATCTTAATGCATCTTGTACGTTGTCATGATGGACCGAGTGTGCACTATTTTTCTATTGCTATATGGGAACTTTTAAACTTTGTCAAGTATATTTATTTGTTAAAGCACCATTTCCATTCTGGGGTTATCTGAAAACAAGATGGTGAATGGGTTTCTATTAAAAGTATTTATAATATCTTCTTGTACTTGATTTTAAAGGGACAGTCTACACCAGAATTTTTATTGTTTCAAAAGATAGATAATCCCTTTATTACCCATTCCCTAGTTTTGCACAACCAACACAGTTATATAAATACACTTTTTACCTCTGTGATTACCTTGTATCTAATCCTCTGCAAACTGCCCCCTTATTTCAGTTCTTTTGACAGACATCCATGTCAGCCAATCAGAGCTGGCTTACCTGAACTCCACGTGCGTGAGCACAGTGTTATCTATATGACACACATGAACTAATACCTTCTAGTGGTGAAAAACTGTCAAAATGCCCTGAGAAAAGAGGTGGCCTTCGAGGACTTAGAAATTTGCATATGAACCTCCTAGGTTTAGCTTTCAACTAAGAATACCAAGAGAACAAAGCAAAATTGGTGATAAAAGTAAATTTGAAAATAGTATTAAAATTAGATTCTCTATCTGAATCATGAAAGTGTATTTTGGACTAGACTGTCCCTTTAACATAACTGAAACTGTAAAGCGTGAACCTTCTGCCTCGCAACTTTGAATCTGCATAGGAACCCTTCAAATGAGATTGCACCTTCATGACCAGGTTTTTATAGGGGACGCGCCTCCATGCACGCTAAGTCCAAACATGGTCATGAGAGGACGTTTCATATGGCTGTCATCAGGAAGAATACAACCAAAAATACATATGTTTTTTATGCATGGGACAAAGTTCTGATTCAGCATTAATTTGCTAAAAGAATGTCAAATGTGGCTGCAGGCAGGGGCATTTGGCTATATTCTATATGGTCAGGATTTTTCACCTACACTGACACCAAACCTGCAGAGTTCAAACAGGCATATTGCTCCTGTGAAATATGTTCTCAAAGATAAAAAAGTTGTGTTGATTTTTTTTTCTTTTTGTTTCTTTTTATTGTACTTATTTTTTTTCTTTTTTGCATATGTTAGAGGGAATTATTGGTATTGTTTTTATTTATTTGTAGTGCTTAGAAGGTATTTTCATGATCTCAGTGTTATATGCACAGAGAGGGCTGCTGCTTCATTAAGTTTAGCAGTGCGCGGATATGATGAAAAGTGTGAACAGATATCTTTGGATTGCACAATTTTTGAGTTGCAGTGTTCCGCCATTTTTCCCGCCACAAGATATTATTTTTACAAATAGATTAGTAACGAATCTGGACCATGGACCCAGTGCTGCAGAACTTTGCGGTACTTTACAAATAAATTATAGTAATAATAATTTCAGAGCACTTATCCACTGCACATTTTTGCTGTGGGTTCAATTTACTGAACTAAAATATCATAATTACTCAGATCTTTAAAAATAGCTTCAGAACAGTAAGTGAACAGAGTGTATTGCTGCTCCTGCCAATGATGCTGGATGAGATTATGTTGCTATTAATTTCATTTTTATTTTGAAAGCAACAGACTCATTAGTATGGATTGTTGCTTTCAATTTGTTATCTGTGATGCAGGATCTATGAAAGATCAACAATTAATATAACAATAATGAAGCTGTACGCTCTGATAAACAGAGTTATTATGCAGTTAACGTCAGTCTGGGCAAATACTTAGAAATTTGAGTTAAAAGATAATATTTTAAAAGATTTAAATGTGTGGAACACGACAGGATTTTGTTGATTGAAATTGTTTATTAATGTTGATTAAATGAAAGGATCTTTAGTGTTTAGATTAGGGAGATATTTTTTTTTAACAATCAGAAAAGAAGTTGAAATTACCTCTAAGGTTACATAGAAAAATAGTGGTGCTTAGGAGATGTAGATATGTTTTCCTAAAGCCATACATGTTATATAATTGATTTAATTAACACCAACAGATTGTCAGGCAGTTTACAAACTCCTATTGTTGTGCTAGTCATAGCCTGATTCTCTAAAACTCTGCTCAGTGCTATTCCAGAAATGCATTTTTTCTTCAGATGTTCCCTACATTTCTGTATGTGAAGGGGCGATACGTTATTACAATATAATGCCCAATAAAAATTATATTGATAACACAAAATAAAAATCTTAAAGTACACATTAGAAAATGTAATAATACTTATTAAAATTCATGTAAAAAATATTCCACAAAATCTGAATTTAAACTGAGCAATAAAATTCTTATTTAATATAAGCATGAAGTTGTATTTAAAGGTACACTAAACACAAAAACGTAAAAAGCTATGCATGTAAAAGAATTAAGTACTGAAAATCACCATAATGTTAAACATTTTAACCCCTTTTAGTGCCCTTAAATCTCTGACCACTCCTCAGTCCCAAGTTATTTTTCAATGCATTTGGGTTTTACAGAAATAGGCGATTCTGCTACTATATAAACAAATGAATATATTGGACGAAATAATGAAAGGTTGCTTGACCAAATTGCATCATGAAATCATTCTTACCTTTTGCCAACAAAGGGCCAGATTACAAGTGGCGCATTAAATAATTTTTTCGCTTGTGCCCTAAATTTATCACGTCCGCAATAGCGCACATATTACAAGTTGAAAGTAAAAAGTTAGCACACAAGTGAAAGACAGAGGTGCGCTAACTTCAGGACTTTGCTAGCCCAAAATGCGTAAGACCAACTGTGCTAAACTTGAAATGAGTAAGGAATACTTTAAATTCCTATGTCCTTTAAATAGAAAAAATGTTCTTTATATATATATATATATATATATATATAATACAAGTAATACAAGTATTTTCCGCACCTCTCAATACAATTAATACAAGTATTTTCCGCACCTCTCAAATGAAGGAAATCCAAAAAAGTAATATTTATTATTAACAATTAAAAATACAAAAAAGCATAAAATCAGTAGAAAAAAATCCACAGTCTGGTGGAAAAGAGTGTCAAACATGTTTCGGGCCTTCCCCTAGCCCTTGATCACTGGCATACACACAAACTCCAACCAGACTGTTATTTAAAGCTGAGTGTCTCCAATTAGACACCTGAATTGTTGCTGGCCTACGTAGGTGAAACCACCAAAACTATCAAAGAAAGGATTAAACAACATAAAACAGCTATAGGCAAATTGGACCCCTGGGCACCTGTAGCCCACCACTTTACACTATTAGGTCATAATAAAATTCAATTGAAATTCCATGTAGTGGATGGTGTAGGCCCTTTGAGGAGGGATGGGAATAGACAGAAGCTGCTATTCGAAAAAGAAGCGCTATGGATTCAAAAGCTAGATTCCATGACCCCCTATCGTTTAAATAGGGAATTTACTTGGGGTACGTTCATATAGGGACTGTGGCACATCCGAACATCTTGTTTCATAATTAGCCTTTTTTTCTATTTTCTTTTTGTTATTTATTATATTTTATATTTTTGAAAAATAGTTTTCCCCTTTTTCTCATTTTTCTACTAATAAATTATATTTATGTTTCCCATTGTAGACTATAGCCTTAATGTTACTGTTTGGCTGCCCATATGGAGTGTTGTCCATTATGGAGCCTAGAACAATTAATGGTAAACTATACCTTTTATGCTGTTTGTATATGTGCTCCACAATAGCATTCCAGCTATGCTGCTAAGCTTTATAATCATTGTATCACGGAATATTCTACATATTGTGAGATCAATTAATTGTTAATGATTGTAGCCACTGTACTAGCTCTTTTATAAATATACATATTTGTTTCAACTTTGGCGGACAATGTGTCCGTTTTGTGATTCCATACTTATTTTTTGCTAGTATCTTGGGGCCTGACGTTTTTGTAGGCGTCATCTTGTGCATTGGATATGCCTTAAAAGGAGGAGGCTCTCTTGGAGTGACAGGCCAAGTTGAAGGGCGGAGCCCGAAATGCACATTGCCTGTTAATTGTGACATCGCCAGACTGAAGTCGATGCAAGCGGGCTTGTTTGAATCAGCTGTGGGATTGCCTTGTCGATTTCTGTGGTGCTTACACTGCCACATTTTAGTGACTCTCCTCATCAGCTTGTCCGAACCAGCGGGACCGCTGTAAAGTTACCCTTCATTCCGGACGGATTGGGTGAGATCTCTCATAGAGCGTAGCTTAAGTGTATATTTCTTCTATCCACTGGTGGACCCTGGTCCTGGAGTGCCAGTGTTGTTGAGCATCCTATACACATCACATTGAGGATAGCAAAACCTGCATACTATTTCAGTAATTTGATTCAAGGCAAAACGCATCACATGAACTGCTATATCATCTATAAGCTTACATTCTTTTGCATACTACGCTGATATATGTGCATGAATTGCACTGCATAAACTGCCTTATCACTTTGAAGTTGCTATATATTGTGACGTATCATGTTGCCATATATGCATGAACTGCTTCATATTGTCCTATGCTTCACCACTTGCATTTAACTCTGTCATCCCCATTGCTTTGCTTATAAGCTTATACACTGCATCATTATTATAAGCTTTTGGGATTGGCCTTTACCTCTAAATCTGGACTGACTTCCATTTTTTGCTCCTTGATAACTGGGGACGCCCAGTATGTTTTGTGTTTATTTTTATTTTTGTATGTATCTTTATCTGACTATGCATCAGATTTAGGAATTTATTTATTTAATTACCGTAATTGCAGACTTCCAGCTGGCTACACCAGACGCATCAGCCATGCCGTAACCAGGTACAGCAATGGAAACAGCTGATATATCCACTCGTAGTAAATCCAGCCACACTTTGTCTCAGAAACAGGTACGGATACAGGAACACAACAAGACCTTCTTAGCTTATCAGCTTCCACTTGCAATCTTAAGACACCTGGATGATGTTTAAACGGTTCCACCATAAGCCTTTTGGAGAGCACTTGTTTTCAAGTTTTGCCGGTATAAGGAACGTCAGACATGACGCGTTTCGCCCCTCCCCTTTGTGGGTTGACCTCAGGGCTTCATCAGATGCAGTTACGTGTTGAATCCGGCCTTTTTATAGCACCTGATAACAAATGATTTATACATGTTCCTCCTTGTAAATTAAATTATTAACAATATTGCACTGTAACTGTTACGAAAACGATGCCTATATAATGTTTAATTCATTGCAGTTATCTAAAAACAGTTATCTTTGAAAAGTGCCAACAATGACTAACTTCAATTAAGTATACAATACGTTCAGGAAACGAGTTCACTAGCTTAAACAAAATAATCATACTTTTTAAACTTCAAGTGTGCTCCGGAACACTCCTCACTGTACTCCCCTTATTAAATTTCAACTGTCAGTTGCCCCACGAAAAGATATAGAAACATCAGTCTCTTACCGCTTCCTGGAAGTATAGTTCCGTGCCTCCTTAGTATCCTGGACTTCTGCCGTAGTACGGAGCTTTACCTGTTCTCCTGCGGGATGCAGCTGACTGTCTGCTCTCTCCTACCTCGTACAGCTTGTGTTTCCAGTACCGTCCTCAGCACACTTCTAGTGGCGTCTCTGTTGGGGGAGGAAGAGTGAGGCTCTGTGTCCAGGCGGTACAACGGTCCTCCGCAAATAGGTGCAAATCTTGACTGGATCACATCAAGTGGTAAGGAAAATAGACGATTTGCTCCTCCAAAGTTAAAACATCCGTGTATTATACAATTTTAAAAGCAGATTCAGAAAAGCTTGCAGTTCAAACATAGGGTGTTAGGCGCAACTTCAATTAAGCACATAGTTGCAAATCCAACTTAACAGCAGAAAGCTAATAAAAAGTGTATATTTACAGGGAAATTGGATACAGCACACTGCAAATGTGCATATGGCAACCATATATATTACAGGAAACACAAGGAATCAATCTTCTCGTTCAGGCCATAGGGTGCTAATGTATTAAGACGATACATCCAGCGTGATTCATTTTGCAACAAGAGTTTATCAACATCACCACCACGGCAATGTTGTTTTATATGTTGTATACCTGTTACTTTCATAATTGTAAAGTCTGAATTACGATGCATTTCAAAATGCCTTGCTACAGTACTTTATTTTTTATATCATCCCTATGTTCCCTAACGCAATCCTTCAGATCTCATTTCGTTTTTCCTATATAATATAAAGGACATGAACATTGCAAAAGATAAATGACCCCTGTTGTGTTACAAGCAATCCATTGATTAATGTCATATTTTATGCCTGTGTTTGTTTCAAACTTGCTGTTTTTTTGTATAAACCTGCAGTACACACAGTGTCCACATGGGCTGCATCCACGCCATTTACCCTGGGTGCTTAACCATGTTAAATATGGAGTCTGTCTCTTATATTCACTTTGCACCAATGTATCTTTCAAACTAGTTGCTCTACGTGCGTCAGTATTCACTTAATTCGGCATCAACTGTCAAAATATGCCAATATTTTTTCATTATGCATCTCAGCTGGTCCCAATGTGAATTATATTTTGTAATTAAACGTACTTTACCTGTATCCTTATTTTCTGTTTTGTCCCTATAGATTAAGTCATTTCTTGTGCTTTTCCTAGCTCTAACCCATGCTCTTTTTATTTGTCTTTTTGAGTATCCTCTATCTAAAAACCTGTGAGACATATCTTAAGCCTGATTCTCAAAATCTTTGCCAGAAACAGCAGTTAAGAAGCAGCAGTCTTGCAGGATTGTGACTTAGCAGCACTTGAGAAATACACAAGTGTGAACACTTGCCATTGTGGTTTATATAGGCTGGGGCTTTGTGTTGCATTGTGTACAAGACTCAGTCATGGACTCGCAAAAAAAGAACGCAAATGGCGCTACTTACAAATAGAGTCAGGAACTACCTTATAATTAACTAGAATGTCTGCATATCCAAAGATATAATTTGCAGTTAATAGTAAATGAGGTTGGGTGCTGTGTACTTGTTACACTCACGTTCCTTATTGGCTTAATGGAGGAGCAGTGTTACTCTGGCTGAGAAAGTAGGTTAAAATATAACTTTTATTTCAGCATATAAAATCAAAATAAGACATACATATTAAAAACAAAGAGAAAGAGAGAGGCGCCTCATGGGACAGTATCGAAACAACCAAATCAGGTATACAATGGGACAGCCCGTAATGGGGTATACTCACAAGGAGAGCGGCATATAAGGATGCCTAGTAGAGCGGGACGGGACTACAAGTCGCCCGACAGACGTGCACAGCAGTGCGTGGAGACGTCAGGTCACGGGGTCCGTTCAGCCAATCAGCGGCCAAGGAGAACCAGCATCGAACGTCACAGCTGTTCAAGGAGTGACCTATGCAAGGCTTAACGTATGATCGGCAGGTCAGCAAACCGATCAGGATAGTGGATCAGGATAATGAAGAGCAAGGAGTGATATGGATAAAAAAACTCGTATTTATTGAGTTAGTTAAAAACAATTGGCATACAGCAACGCGTTTCTCGACCTACGGGTCGTTTCATCAGGCTGACTGTCGGGCGACTTGTAGTCCCGTCCCGCTCTACTAGGCATCCTTATATGCCGCTCTCCTTGTGAGTATACCCCATTACGGGCTGTCCCATTGTATACCTGATTTGGTTGTTTCGATACTGTCCCATGAGGCGCCTCTCTCTTTCTCTTTGATTTACAGGCACCCACCCTCACTTTACAAGAGTGCTGCCCGCTTCTTCGGAAGACCTTGGGAACATCCTCATACTGAACATCCTTTTGAACTTTGCGCACCTCCCATAGAGACTTGGTTTACTATATTAAAAACAAGTCGTAACTTTCTGTGGGTGGGGTAGGAGACTACCCGCTCAGTAACGGTATCAATGGGCTTGCTGTAATTCTACTCACATAGGCCTAGGATGTAGGTGTTAATCCATGGTCTGAATTGTAGTCATTACGGGTGTAAAACTAGCCCACAGATTAAGAAGTTCCCTAAATTAACACAAGGTTACAAATGAGCAGGAATTCTGTGCACCACGCACTGATGTAATAGAAAAATACTGATATAGATATTTAGGGCTTGCAACAATGCAACCAAATAAATACCTGAATAATATCAGTGTAGCTTTATACTGCTATGTTAACATATGTGGAGTTAACCCTAAATAATAATGCTAGGTCCCAGAGTGCACTGTTACATATAATAGACGTATGTGGAGAAATAACAAACTTCCTTTTATATACCTCTCTGTATCCGTATGTACCGTGAGCATACTTTATAATATCTTAAGGTGCCTATTAACTATATATATTACATGCGCATACTTCTGCAGCATGCATCTGTCTAAAATATGTACTAAAGGACAATAAATTCACACTGTATGAGTGCAAGGCAGTAGAGTTAATAGAGAACTCTAATAGAGAACATGCCGCCATCAACAAATAATAATCAGAATGGATCTCCCTTAGTGAGTATAAGGGTGCAACAACACTAGGAATGTTAAGTTATACACGTTCACATTTCCGCTGCGTGTTGTGTTATGAAAGAATAAGGAGAATAACAATATTTAGGGTTAACTTAATATATGTTAACGTAGCAGCATAAGGCTACACTGATATTCAGGTATTCATTTGGTTAAATTGTTGCAAGCCTTAATTATCTCCAGTATTTTTCAATTACATCAGTCCGTAGTGCACAGAATTCCTGCTCATTTGTATCCTTGTGTTAATATAGGGAACTTCTTAATCTGTGAGCTAGTATTACACCCGTAATGACTACAATTTAGACCATGGATTAACACCTACATCCTAGGCCTATGTGAGTAGCCTTACAGCAAGCCCATTGATACCGTTACTGAGCGGGTAGTCTCCCCCCCCCAGCAAGTTACTACTTGTGTTTTTAATATGTATGTCTTATTATGATTTTATATGGTGAAATAAAAGTTATATTTTAACCAGAGTAACACTGCTCCTCCATTAAACCACTAAGGAACTTGAGTGCTTTAGAAGTGTACACATCCTTCAGTCTTGTACTGAGAATCAGTCATGGACTCATAGCATTACGGAGGGTTGCTTCTCAGCGTGAGGACTGTCAGTTCTCCCGTATTTACATAAAAGTTGGCGTTTGATGATATTTTATGTATAGTGGTGGATGCCAGATCTTCAGGTCCGGTACAGTATTTTGATTCTGGAACTTGGGCACCCTAATGAGAATTATTATGTTTGAAGTTGGGGCCCTTGCTATTACATTTAATACTGCTGGACTCCTGTGCTCACATTTAGTTTAGCTTTATTTATATATTTTTTTGACTGATATGCTATGTTTATTGTTTATGCTCTCTTGGAGTTGCTTATATAATTACACTTATAGGCTCACAAGCCCTTGTTTAGATGCACATATAATTTTAATTTTACTATAGATAGGGAGTAACAATTGTTAACAGTTGAGAGCATTAGTAAAAGCTACAGTGCCTCTGACACTCAAGCTAGAGATAGTGGTATGCTACACATCCCGCTCTTATTATCTTTAGCTATCTTGTAGAAAGAGATGTATAGGCAATACACTAGTGAGCTGAACCATTTATCTCTCTATATTATTCATTTTATAATATTTACGGAATGTAAAACTATGAGCAATTGTGGGGATCTTTTGAGTTTGAGAACATACACCAAGATTACAAGTTGTGCGCTAAACCCGGTGCGTAAATAATGCTAAAAATTTAGCGGTACCGCACTTTCCATAGCGTTGCCATTACAAGTTACAAAAAAAACTTACGCCTAGATTTAGAGTTTGGCGTTAGCCGTCAAAAGCAGCGTTAAGGGGTCCTAACGCTGCTTTTTACCGCCCGCTGGTATTTAGAGTCAGGCAGGAAAGGGTCTACCGCTCACTTTCTTTCCGCGACTCCAGGCTACCGCAGATCCCCTTACGTCAATTGCGTATCCTGTCTTTTCAATGGGATTTGCCTAACGCTGGTATTTGGAGTCTTGGAAGAAGTGAGCGGTAGAGCCTCTACTGACAAGACTCCTACCGCCAAAAAAAGTCAGTAGTTAAGAGCTTTATGGGCTAACGCCAGAACATAAAGCTCTTAACTACTGTGCTATAAAGTACACTAACACCCATAAACTACCTATGCACCCTAAACCGATGCCCCCCCACATTGCAAACCCTCTAATAAAATTTTTTAACCCCTAATCTGCCCCCCCCCCAACGTCGCCGCTACCTAGCTACAATTATTAACCCCTAATCTGCCGACCGGACATCGCCGCCACTATAATAAATGTATTAACCCCTAACATAAATATAATTTAAATAAAACGAAATAATATTCCTATAATTAAATAAATTAATCCTATTTAAAACTAAATACTTACCTATAAAATAAACCCTAATATAGCTACAATATAACTAATAATTACATTGTATCTATTTTAGGATTTATATTTATTTTACAGGCAACTTTGTATTTATTTTAACTAGGTGCAATAGCTATTAAATAATTAATAACTATTTAATAGCTACCTAGTTAAAATAATTACAAAATTACCTGTGAAATAAATCCTAACCTAAGTTACAATTAAACCTAACACTACATTATCATTAAATTAATTAAATAAATTAACTACAATTAGCTAAACTAAAATACAATTAAATAAACTAATCTATAATACAAAAAAAAACACTAAATTACAGAAAATAAAAAAAAATTACAAGAAGTTTAAACTAATTACACCTAATCTAAGCCCCCTAATAAAATAAAAAAGCCCCCCAAAATAATAAATGCCCTACCCTATTCTAAATTACAAAAGTAATCAGCTCTTTTACCAGCCCTTAAAAGGGCTTTTTGCGGGGCATTGCCCCAAAGTAATCAGCTCTAATGTAGAAAAAGAAAAAAACGAATATCTGCGATTGCGGAATGGCGATCACTATAACGCAATCCCCATTGATGTCTATGAAGACAAGAAAGTTTTGTTTAAATCTAAGACCCTAACATAAACCCCTAATCTAAATACCCCTAATCCGTCGCACCCCGACTTTCCCAACTCTAAATAAAGATATTAACCCCTAATCCGCCATCCACCGGCATCACCAACACTAAATAAACCTATTAACCCCTAAGCCATCGCCCCCCCCCCTCATCGCAAATACTATACTAAACCTATTAACCCCAAAAACCACCAAACACCCACATCGCAAATACTCAACTAGACCTATTAACCCCATAACCTGCCAAACAACCACATCGCAACTACCTAAATTAAACTATTAATCCCTAAACACCCGCTAACTTTAAATTAAAGTTACAATATAACTTCTTAAAAAAAAACAAAAAAAACTTACCTGTGAAATTAAAAAAACCTAAGCTTAAATTATAAATAAACCTAACATTACTATTTAAAAAAATTAAAAAACCTAAATTACAAAATTAAAGAATCATAACACTACTGAAAAAAACAAAAAACCTAACATTACAAAAAATAACAAAGTCTAAAATTACGAAAAATAAAAAAATCTAAGATTACAAAAAATAGTAAACAAAATTATCCAAAATAAAAAAATTAAACCAAATATAATACCCCTATAAAAACAAAAATGTCACCCCAAAATAAACCCGCCCTAATCTAACACTAAATTACCAAGCATTGCCCTAAGTTTAAGAGCTCTTTTACTTTTAAAAAATACAAATTACCCCCCTAACAGTAAAAACCCCCCACCCACCCAAAATAAAAAAATCTAAGCTACCCATGGGTAAATGGACATTTGTATGGGCATTGCCATTAAAAGGGCAATCAACTCTTTGCCCATTAAAAAAACAAACTAATCTATAAAAAAAACACACCCAAACACGAAACAAAAAACTAACACTAACCCCGAAATAGGTACTCACTATTCCTGAAGTCCGGCAGTGAAGGTCTTCTTCCAAGCGGATCCATCTTCATCCAGCGCAGGGCCATCTTCTTTCTTCATCCCGGTGGCACTGAGTGAAGGAGTTGCGGTGCGGAGCTGGAACGGCAGCTGCGCATACATCCAGCATGGATGGTCCTCTTCATGCAGTCGTCTGTCGCACACTAAAGTTTGAATGCAAGGTATCTGTTATATTGGGGTACCTTGCATTCCTATTGGCTGAAAATTTCAAATCAGCCAATAGGATGAGAGTTGCTTAAATCCTATTAGCTGATTTGAACAGTCAATAGGATTTAAGCAGCTCTCATCCTATTGGCTGATTTGAAATATTCAGCTAATAGGAATGCAAGGTATTCCAAGAAAAAATGGATACCTTGCATTAAATCTTCAGTGTGTGGCAGACGATCGCATGAATAGGACCCTCCACGATGAATGTCTGCATGGCCGCTGTTCCAGATCTGCTCCCGTGCCACCGGGATGAAGAAAGAAGATGGCCCCACGCTGGATGAAGATGGACCTGCCTGGAAGAAGACCTTCACCGCCAGACTTCAGGAATGGTGAGTACCAATGTCGGGGTTAGTGTTAGTTAGTTTTTATTATTTTTTTGGGTGTTTTTTTTTAGATTAGGGCTTTTTTTGTCTTTTAATAGGCACCAAAGAGCTGAATAAAGCAAAAGATAATAATCAGGTGAACCTGTTCAACTTCAAGCAGAAGTTTCCCAGTCTAAAAATTCAGTGTATCTTCTGTTTACTTTTACTTTACTTAATTAATCAAATAAAAGCTTTAAGCAATGTATGGTTATATTTATAAATTTACCTTTCGTGTGTAAAAAGAAAAAATCTATAATAGGTAAAAAAATGCCCGGGGGGTTTCAGTCTTCTAAAATTCACTTTTAAAACAATAGAGCTGATAATCTTGATACAAACATATGTTATACCATATACCAATTGATGAGATGCAGTCAGTTAGTCCTAGCAATTACCCTAAGAGCTGTTTTTTAAACAATGGTACCTTATAGCTGTGTATGCTATATTGCTTATCTTATCATTTCGGCAACTTAGACCCTGGTGTACTTCTCCTTCGTTGTTTGTCAGACTGTAAGCATTGTGAATGCATCTGGCTTCTGCGCTGCACGCACTGGTCATGTGACTTCGGGGGGTGTTTGTACTGGTCACTTGAGCTCCTATTATAACAGCTCTAGGTGGCTCCATTATTTTTTTAAACTGTAACTTTGCTCCTTCGCGTCCTGCAGATCTAGTAAAACTATCTTCTCTTCGCTCATTTTAAACATAATTTTGAAATTTCTGTCATTATTATTCATTTGTCTATAGAAGGCACCAAAAGATTCTTCATCTCCTTGTCAAATCATGAAAATATCATCTATGAATCTTTTAAAACAGACTAGGTTCGCTCCTAGTGGTGTATTCGAGAGGAAATCACTCTCCCATTGTCCTATAAATAGATTAGCAAAACTAGGAGCGACCCTAGTCCACATAGCAGTCCCACAATTTTGATTGTAAATTTTATTGCCAAAATGAAAATAGTTATGAGTTAATATAAATGTAATACTCTCTAGAATAAAGTACTTTTGTTCTTGAACCAGAAATTCATCTGAGTTCAAATAAAATTCAGTTGCTTCCAAACCATCCCTGTGCTTTATTCTTGTATAAAGTGAGGTGACGTCACATCTCACCAACCTCATTTTGTCATTCCACTCTAGTTGCTCTAATATTTGTATTAAATCTGTTGAGTCTTTAAAGGGACACTGAACCCAAATTTTTTCTTTCGTGATTCAGATAGAGCATGCAATTTTAAGCAACTTTCTAATTAACTCATATTATCAAATTTTCTTCATTCTCTTGCTATGTTTATTTGAAAAGCAAGAATGTAAGTTTAGATGCCGGCCCATTTTTGGTGAACAACCTGGGTTGTCCTTTCTGATTGGACAGCACCAATAAAAAAGTGCTGTCCATGGTCTGAACCAAAAATGTGCTGGCTCCTTAGCTTAGATGCCGCAAGAGAACGAAGAAAAATTGATAATAGGAGTAAATTAGAAAGTTGCTTAAAATTGCATGCTCTATCTGAATCATGAAAGAAAAAATTTGGGTTCAGTATCCCTTTAAGATAACTATCTAAAGAGACCACATATATTTGAAGATATATATCCACATATTCTGAAAGATTGGAAGTTAGGGACCCTTTTCCTGGTGGCCAGGTAAATTAGTTGTTTTCTTATGTATTTTTGGTAAGATATAGAATACTGGTATTTTTGGAAACTTAGTCAATAGATAATCAAATTCTTGATCTGTGATTATTTCCTTATTTGTTTTGCTTCTGTTAGTATCATCTTCAGTTCTAATTTATAAAAACTTGTAGGATTCCTAACACATTCTTTGTACTTACAAGTTTTTATATATTAGAACTGAAGATGATACTAACAGAAGCAAAACATAACGGCTAGATTTAGAGTTTTGACGGTAACGACCCGAAAAGCTAACGCCGGCTTTTTTCTGGCCGCACCATAAAAATAACTCTGGTATTGAGAGTCCACATAAAGGCTGCGTTAGGCTCCAAAAAAGGAGCGTATAGCATATTTAACGCAGCTTCAACTCTCGATACCAGAGTTGCTTACGGACGCGGCCAGCCTCAAAAACGTGCTCGTGCACAATTCCCCCATAGGAAACAATGGGGCTGTTTGAGCTGAAAAAAAAACTAACACCTGCAAAAAAGCCGCGTTCAGCTCCTAACGCAGCCCCATTTTTGGCTATGCGGAAACACTTCCTACGTCTGCACCTAACACCCTAACATGTACCCCGAGTCTAAACACCCATAACCTTACACTTATTAACCCCTAATCTGCCGCCCCTGCTATCGCTGACCCCTGCATATTATTTGTAACCCCTAATCTGCTGCTCCGTAAACCGCCGCTACTTACATTATCCTTATGTACCCCTAATCTGCTGCCCCTAACACCGCCGACCCCTATATTATATTTATTAACCCCTAATCTGCCCCCCACAACGTCGCCTCCACCTGCCTACACTTATTAACCCATAATCTGCCGAGCGGACCTGAGCGCTACTATAATAAAGTTATTAACCCCTAATCCGCCTCACTAACCCTATAATAAATAGTATTAACCCCTAATCTGCCCTCCCTAACATCGCCGACACCCAACTTCAATTATTAACCCCTAATCTGCCGACTGGAGCTCACCGCTATTCTAATAAATGTATTAACCCCTAAAGCTAAGTCTAACCCTAACACTAACACCCCCCTAAATTAAATATAATTTAAATCTAACAAAATTAATAATCTCTTATTAAATAAATTATTCCTATTTAAAGCTAAATACTTACCTGTAAAATAAATCCTAATATAGCTACACTATAAATTATAATTATATTATAGCTATTTTAGGATTAATATTTATTTTACAGGTAACTTTGTAATTATTTTAACCAGGTACAATAGCTATTAAATAGTTAAGAACTATTTGATAGTTACCTAGTTAAAATAATAACAAAATTACCTGTAAAATAAATCCTATCCTAAGTTACAATTAAACCTAACACTACACTATCATTAAATTAATTAAATAAAATATCTACAATTACCTACAATTAAACCTAACACTACACTATCAATACATTAATTAAATACAATATCTACAAATAACTACAATGAAATAAACTAACTAAAGTACAAAAAATAAAAAAGAACTAAGTTACAAAAAAATAAAAAAATATTTACAAACATAAGGAAAATCTTACAACAATTTTAAACTAATTACACCTACTCTAAGCCCCCTAATAAAATAACAAAGACCCCCAAAATAAAAAAATGCCCTACCCTATTCTAAATTACTAAAGTTCAAAGCTCTTTTACCTTACCAGCCCTGAACAGGGCCCTTTGCGGGGCATGCCCCAAGAAGTTCAGCTCTTTTGCCTGTAAAAAAAAACATACAATACCCCCCCCCCAACATTACAACCCACCACCCACATACCCCTAATCTAACCCAAACCCCCCTTAAATAAACCTAACACTAAGCCCCTGAAGATCATCCTACCTTGTCTTCACCTCACCGGGTATCACACCGATCCGTCCTGGCTCCGATATCTTCATCCAACCCAAGCGGGGGCTAGACATCCACTGAAGAAGTCCAGAAGAGGGTCCAAACTCTTCATCCTATCCGGGAAGAAGAGTAGATCCGGACCGGCAACCATCATCTTCCAAGCGGCATCTTCTATCTTCATCCGATGAGGACCGGCTCCACCCTGAAGACCTCCACGCGGACCCATCTTCATCCGGCGACGTCCAACTGAAGAATGACGGTTCCTTTAAGGGACGTCATCCAAGATGGCGTCCCTCGAATTCCGATTGGCTGATAGGATTCTATCAGCCAATCGGAATTAAGGTAGGAATATTCTGATTGGCTGATGGAATCAGCCAATCAGAATCAGTTCAATCCGATTGGCTGATCCAATCAGCCAATCAGATTGAGCTCGCATTCTATTGGCTGTTCCGATCAGCCAATAAAATGCGAGCTCAATCTGATTGGCTGATTGGATCAGCCAATCGGATTGATCTTGATTCTGATTGGCTGATTCCATCAGCCAATCAGAATATTCCTACCTTAATTCCGATTGGCGAATCCTATCAGCCAATCGGAATTCGAGGGACGCCATCTTGGATGACGTCCCTTAAAGGAACCGTCATTCTTCAGTTGGACGTCGCCGGATGAAGAGGGTCCGCGGTGGAGGTCTTCAGGATGGAGCCGGTCCTCATCGGATGAAGATAGAAGATGCCGCTTGGAAGATGATGGTTGTCGGTCCGGATCTACTCTTCTTCCTGGATAGGATGAAGACTTTGGACCCTCTTATGGACTTCTTCAGTGGATGTCTAGCCCCCGCTTGGGTTGGATGAAGATATCGGAGCCAGGACGGATTGGTGTGATACCCGGTGAGGTGAAGACAAGGTAGGATGATCTTCAGGGGCTTAGTGTTAGGTTTATTTAAGGGGGGTTTGGGTTAGATTAGGGGTATGTGGGTGGTGGGTTGTAATGTTGGGGGGGGGTATTGTATGTTTTTTTTTACAGGCAAAAGAGCTGAACTTCTTGGGGCATGCCCCGCAAAGGGCCCTGTTCAGGGCTGGTAAGGTAAAAGAGCTTTGAACTTTAGTAATTTAGAATAGGGTAGGGCATTTTTTATTTTGGGGGTCTTTGTTATTTTATTAGGGGGCTTAGAGTAGGTGTAATTAGTTTAAAATTGTTGTAATATTTTTCTTATGTTTGTAAATATTTTTTTATTTTTTGTAACTTAGTTCTTTTTTATTTTTTGTACTTTAGTTAGTTTATTTCATTGTAGTTATTTGTAGGTATTGTATTTAATTTATTTATTGATAGTGTAGTGTTAGGTTTAATTGTAGGTAATTGTAGGTATTTTATTTAATTAATTTATTGATAGTGTAGTGTTAGGTTTAATTGTAACTTAAATAAATACAAAGTTACCTGTAAAATAAATATTAATCCTAAAATAGCTATAATATAATTATAATTTATATTGTAGCTATATTAGGATTTATTTTACAGGTAAGTATTTAGCTTTAAATAGGAATAATTTATTTAATAAGAGTTAATTTATTTAGTTAGATTAAAATTATATTTAAGTTAGGGGGGTGTTAGTGTTAGGGTTAGACTTAGCTTTAGGGGTTAATACATTTATTAGAATAGCGGCGAGATTCGGTCGGCAGATTAGGGGTTAATAATTGAAGTTAGGTGTCGGCGATGTTAGGGAGGGCAGGTTAGGGGTTAATAAATATAATATAGGGGTCGGCGGTGTTAGGGGCAGCAGATTAGGGGTACATAGCTATAATGTAGCTGGCGGCTCTTTGCGGTCGGCAGATTAGGGGTTAATTATTGTAGGTAGGTGGCGGCGACGTTGTGGGGGGCAGGTTAGTGGTTAATAAATATAATATAGGGGTCGGCGATGTTAGGGCAGTAGATTAGGGGTACATAGGGATAATGTAGCTGGCGGCGGCGTGCGGACGGCAGATTAGGGGTTAATAAGTGTAGGTAGCTGGCGGCGACGTTGTGGGGGGCAGATTAGGGGTTAATAAATATAATATAGAGGTCGGCGGTGTTAGGGGCAGCAGATTAGGGGTACATAAGGATAACGTAGTTGGCGGTCGGCAGATTAGGTGTTAAAAAAATTTAATCGAGTTGCGCCGATGTGGGGGGACCTCGGTTTAGGGGTGCATAGGTAGTTTATGGGTGTTAGTGTACTTTAGAGTACAGTAGTTAAGAGCTTTATAAACCGGCGTTAGCCCAGAAAGCTCTTAACTACTGACTTTTTTCCTGCGGCTGGAGTTTTGTCGTTAGATTTCTAACGCTCACTTCAGACACGACTCTAAATACCGGAGTTAGAAAAATCCCATTGAAAAGATAGGATACGCAATTTACGTAAGGGGATCTGCGGTATGGAAAAGTCGCGGCTGAAAAGTGAGCGTTAGACCCTTTTTTGAGTGACTCCAAATACCGGAGGTAGCCTAAAACCAGCGTTAGGAGCTTCTAACCCTGGTTTTCACGGCTACCGCCAAACTCTAAATCTAGGCCTAAGGAAATAATCACAGTACTATATCCCAATTTTGAGGATTAGTTGCTTTTTTGGGTATTTAATTCATTATAGACATTTGCCTGTACTATAGTCTGTTAACACATCTGTTGTAACTAAAGAGCATGCCCATACAAATGAGTTAGGTCTTTTTTATATTGGTGGGTGGGGGATTTTACTGTTAGGGGTTCATTTGTATTTTTTAAAAGTAAAAGGGCTATTGGTAGTTAAGTGTTAGGTTTGGAGTGTTTTTATTTTAGAGTGGCTTTTTTGTTTTTATAGAGGTAATAGATTAGGTTTAATTTTTTTATTTTGGATAATTTCATTTATTATTTTTTGTAATCTTAGATTTTTTTTTTATTTTTCATAATTTTAGAGTTTGTTATTTTTTGTAATGTTAGGTTTTTGTTTTGTTTTTCGTAGTGTTAGGATTTTTTATTTTGTAACTTAGGTTTTTTTTTTTAATTTTTTTAAATAGTAATGTTAGGTTTATTTATAGTTTAAGTGTTTTTTTATTTCACAGGTAAGTTTTTATTTATTTTAAGGTAGTTATATTGTAACTTAAATTTAAAGTTAGCGGTTGTTTGGTTTAGGGGTTAATAGCTTAATTTGGGTAGTCGCGATGTGGGTGTTTGGTGGTTTAATAGTTAATAGGTTTAGTTGAGTATTTGCAATGTGGTTGTTTGGCGGTTTAGAGGTTAATAGGTTTAGTTTAGTATTTTCAAAGCGGGGAGGCGGCGTATTGGGGATAATAGTTTTATTTAGGTGTTAGCGATGTGGGGGGTTGGTGGTTTAGGGGTTAATATGTTTATATAGTTTTAGCGATGCGGGGGGCGACGGATTAGGGGTTAATACTTTAATTTAGAGTTGCTAATGTGGGTGGGTGGCGGATTAGGGTTTAATACTTTAATTTAGTGTTAGCGATGTGGGTGGGCGGCGGATCTTAATAGGTTTATTATATTATTTGCAATGCGGGGGATGGTGGTTTAGGGGTTAATAGGTAGTTTATGGGGATAGTATACTTTGTAACATTTTTGTTATGAGTTTTGTAAAACATTTTTTTTCTCAAAATCCATAACTACTGGTATTTGATAGCGGAATGGATCCTGGTGGTATAGGCTATAACGCAAGCAGAATAGACTGACCGCACAACCTGTAATAAGGGTGAGCTGAATATTCCACACACAAAAGCCATTTTTTGAGTGTGGAATGGATCGTTGCAGTATAGGCTGAAATGGAAATCTTTCCAGTTTACCCTCACATGGCTAGCCGTACCACCGTGGCTTGTAATATGGGTGAACTGAATATTCCAATCGCAAAGGCCAATTTTTCCAGAAAATTACATCAACAGCTCTTTGTTTTCTATAACTGTTTTCCTCTCAGACCTGGAAAAATGTATTACCCCGTGCTTAAAGCAAGCGAACGCCAACATGGTGTTAATATTTATTTCTGTCTTAATTCTATGAATGTTTTAGTTTTATCCTAAGGTCTTCTAATCTTTGTTACAAGTAGTGAATCTCTAGCGCTCAAAGATACCTTAATATTTGGCTTATATAACAGTTTCACTTGTCTAAGTCCTTGCCATGTTAGTATATATATATATATATATATATATATATATATATATATATATATATATATATATATATATATATATATATATATAAAAGTGCATTATATTAATAGCCAAAGGGGACAATTTTCTTTAATGTTTAGCATTTTTTCTCTTATGTGATATATGCTATTCTCCTTCCTATATTGCAAATTCTATAACTAGTGGCTCCCTTTTAGTTTGATATACAGGAGGGATATCCTCATGGCGCTCCATTCTTTATTTGTATATATTTTACTTGTGTATCTAACTAGCATGTTCACTTTACGATGTGTATACCCAACTGTACTGTCAGATAATTTATTCATGGACCTTTATAAAAATGGAAGAGTGACCTATAGTGAAAGTGATGTATATTTATGTGTCTTTAATATACTTGATTTTATTAGATTTATTGGGTCCAGAAGTGGCTCTTTCTTTAGAGAGGCCCACATTTATTTGATCATTTATATATACTTGGTACTAGGCCTATAAGTGGCCCCTATATTCTCTCTCCTTCATGCTTCCCTATTTATTTATTTATTTTATTTTCAGTGGTCCAAGAGTAGCTGCTTTATTTTGCAACAGGTAATTATTTGTCACAGTTTAAGAAAATATAACGACAATTATTTCATTTTAAAAAATGTAGGTTTATGTTCTTTAGCATTTTCTTTCTGTTTCAAATAGTTATATATTGTTGCCTCGCCATATGATTTTGCTATGATGTGATTTGTGTATACATGGTAATCTGGTCATTTATTACCTTCAGGTTTGTGATTGTCCTTTATTTGTAGAAGCAAATGATGCTTGTATTTGCATTTTTGTAACCTCAATAAAAACAAAATGTCCCTTTAATGGCATATACATGCTAGTACAGTGCTTGGCTAGAAACTGAATTTTCATGTTGTAGAAAGACATAGAAGAATTAAAAAATGTTAGGAACACTGGAAGTCATCAAGTTTATAATTATGTCTTCATGAAAAATATTAAAATAATCTTTTTATATGTTTCTCTGAACTATAATCTATCTACAAGGAAATATGCATTTCTTGTGCTGAATTAGGAGCGTTTTCATGGAATGTAGTTTCTAGAATTGGAAAACTTTCCAGTTTACCCTCACATGGCTAAAGCTTTGACAGAAAGTTCCCAGATACATCGTGTTGACCATTATCAAATATGATTATCCCAACATGTTTTTGACATAATCATGGCTGAGTACTTTGGATTTGAAAACAGGCATTATATTATAAGCTCCAGAAATCAGCTTTGCTGTTTTTGTTGTGGGATTAGTTTATCATTGTCTGTATTATATTAATTCTAAATGACATATTGCTTTAGATCTGTGGATGCACAAAAATGATTTTAAAAATTCAACTATATTTTATTCTACTGTCAATAACCAAATATTTGTAGACAGAACAACATCAAACTTCAAATTCTATTGGCTTTGTTAAATTAAGAACATAGTCTTTATTTAGAAAGAATTGTATGCACATAATGCACAGCTGGTCTTTGGTTAGTATTGCAGAATGCTTTAAAAATGTGAAATTTATCAAAGTAAGGTGAAATGAACTTGAATTGGACATTTTTTTTGAATGGGTACAAAGAAAACATGTAATATAGAACAGTAGAACAACACACAGCTGTTTTTTTACTGTAAGTTCATAGAACCCAATTCTTTTCCTGTCAAAATCAGAATAGTTTGTCAGTTTCTGCTATTTCTGTATAGGTCATTGAAGGTTAAAAAAAGATCATTAATACTCTGCAGCAATTTGTAGTGAAATCACTTTTATTGGGTCCTTCATCCATCATAATCAGAAGCCAGATGCAGTTCAACTGCGCTAGCTGTGTTGTTGCACTCCATGGGGCCTATTTATTAAAGGTCTTGCGGACCTGATCAGACAGTGTGGATCAGGTCCGCAAGACCTCGCTGAATGCGGAGAGCAATACGCTCTCCGCATTTAACATTGCACCAGCAGCTCACAAGAGCTGCTGGTGCAACGCGCCCCCTGCTGACTCGCGGCCAATGGGCCACCAGCAGGGAGCTGTCAATCAACCCGATCGGCTCTGAGCAGGCGGACAGGGTTATGGAGCAGCGGTCTTTAGACCGCTGCTTCATAACTGCTGTTTCTGGCGAGTCTGAAGGCTCGCCAGAAACACGGGCCCACAAGCTCCGTATGGAGCTTGATATATGGGCCCCTGTGGCTGAATAAATCAACTACCCAGATATTCCATAATTTGGATCGCTCAATCTCTTATCAGAAGATTTCCTGGTACATTTTAAATGCACATGGGATTGAAAGACCATACTTGCTTATAGGGATTTTGTTTGAACCCAGGAATCATAAGCAAGCAGCACAGGTCATTAACCCCTTAATGACCAATGATGGAATTATTATTTTACGGAACAAATGAGCAAACTGAAGCTGTGTCCTTAAGAGGTTAACACAACTGGACTTTAATCAAGCATAAAAAAAAACATGTGATGTCAGAAAACATAGAAATTAGCAGGAGGGATATTAATGTATTTCAAAATGTTTTTTCTTAAATTCCATCAATAACTGCCGTACACCGTTTTTCACATTGTGTGTGTGTGTAATGGAACCCAGCAGTTCTACTCTGTGTGATCAGTGGTTTTTCCAAACTACACCCATAGTTATTCTGTGTATTGAGGTACATTGTGCAGTCTTGTAGTGTTTTGGGGAGTTGCTGTGTGGGGCTGCAGAGGAATTTTGCTTTTATTTTTGACTGTGAATATAACACTTCAGGTTCCTTGCAAGTTGTCATATCGGTTATTATCGGGTTCTGCAGCTCCATGTTGTAGCCATAAAGGGGATTCCAATGATGTGTCAGTTTAGTAAACATAGCATTAACCCACAAGCTAACATATTACTTAAGTCTTCTCCATACATCACTGTACCATGATGAAGGGAAGATCACCTACAACATTCAATACACATCAAACAGAACTCTTTACATTAACCTCTTGGCTGACAGATAATGCTGCAAGTGCAAAGTATTGTGGTGCGAAAGTCTCTGGCAGCCAAAGAGTTACACACTCCTCCTGTTAGAACTCGTATGTGCACAGTAGGCTGCTCTCACCAACTTTGTAGTCCGATTTGCGCCTGTTACAATGATGCAGTGCTCACTATCATTAGCTGGTGGCTGTCCTGTCACATAAATAGTCACTTCCGGGGCCTATCCTCCCCGGTGCATCAATCTCAGGCCCGTGTTTTTAGGTGAGTTACGTCTCTAGGAGACCAGCATAGTGCACAGTTTGATTCTAGTACCTGAATAATGCCACTCTCTCATTGGCTGAAGCTAAAACCTAGAGGCGGCTTGTTGGCAAAAAGATGTAGTAGCAATGGGAGCAGTGTCTTGTTTGCCTAGGGCGTAATACACCCCTGGCTATACCTATTGTTTAGCAAGGGTTAAAGGGACATTGTACTCTAGATTTATTATAGCCCAACTGGGGGTGTTTTGTAAAAATGTATAGTTTTGCTTATTTTTCAATAACATTGTGCTGACTCCTAACCAAGCCCCCAAAGTTTTAGATGTATACTGACTACAGCTGGCTTCTTTTTATGTAAAGAGTCTTTTCATATGCAAGGGAAGGGGGAGTGTCTGCTCTTCCTGCTTTTCCATCCCCTTTTACTGGGTGTCCAAGCCTAACCTCATCAACAGTGCTAAACTGGGAGCTTCTGATTGATTTTGATCATCAGGCCCTGTGTAAGAATGGAACTTTGAATTTACAATAGAATGTTCCCTTAATGCAACTGGGTATTTAATCAACCAGCATTTACTCAGTAGATTAGCAAAAATCCTGTGTGTCCACTAACCACACATTCTCACGTTTTTATACAGAAAGCTCTACCAAGCTCCATGACTGGAGAATCCATGTTATATAAATTAATACAACCGTAATTCTACCGATGACCTCTTGAAAGACAAGAACATTTTGTAGCTAATTTGTAGAAAAAAAAGGAAACATCAGTTCCTTGTACCTATGTGACATTTAAATGTGCAGTAGCATTTCACTGAGTGTTTATTCTTACAATCTTTTACTATTTCAGGAATATTACAGGGTCACTGTGATTTGTAATGTATTTCTATCAATATTTTATTGTGGTGACTGTATCATTTCCAAACTCTTTACATACAACACACAACTGATAAAGTGGATGCAGAACTTTGATGGTGTGTTGTTTTTTTTAGGTACAATATTTAACTAGTTTATATTGAGCATTAAACCTGCATTGTATTCAATTTAGAACACATTGGGGGCTAGTTATCAAGCCGTCTACTTTTCTGGCTTCGCCGGCCCAATACGTCCGCCTAAGCTCGCCTACCTTCGCCGCCGCGGACCTTGAATACGTTCGCCTAAGTTATCAAATAAAGCTGTCAAAAAGCCGCGGGGCGATGAGCAGCGGACTGTGACAGTTATCACTCATCCGATCTCGCTGCCCTTCGGCTTTTTCCCAGCTTTATTGCTAGCCTGTCACTAAGCACTCACACTAAACTGCACTGTTCTACCCCCTATACCGGCGCCCCCGGAGCCCCCCGCAACTAAATAAAGTTACTAACCCCTAAACCGCCGCTCCTAGACCCTGCCGCAACTCTTATAAATGTATTAACCCCTAAACCGCCGCTCCCGGACACCGCTGCCACCTACATTATACCTAGTAACCCCTATCCTGCCCCCCCATACCGTCGCCCTCTATTATAAAATTATTAACCCCTATCCTGCTGATCCCGCACCTCTCCGCAACTAAATAAATAGTTTAACCCCTAAACCGCCGCTCCATGAACCCGCCGCAACCTATAATAAATTTATTAACCCCTATCCTGCCCCCCACTACGCCGCCGCCACTGTAATAAAATGATTAACCCCTAAACCTAAGTCTAACCCTAACCATAACGCCCCCCTAACTTAAATATTAATTAAATAAATCTAAATAAATTAACTCTTATTAACTAAATGAATCCTATTTAAAACTAAATACTTACCTTTAAAACAAACCCTAATATAGCTACAATATAAATAATAATTATATTCTAGCTATCTTAGGATTTATTTTTATTTTACAGGTACCTTTCAATTTATTTTAACCATGTACAATAACTATTAAATAGTTATTAACTATTTAATAGCTTACCTAGCTAAAATAAAGAGAAATGTACCTGTGAAATAAATCCTAACCTAAGTTACAATTACACCTAACACTACACTATACTTAAATAAATTAATCCTATTTAAAACTAAATACTTACCTGTAAAATAAACCCTAAGATAGCTACAATATAATTAATAATTACATTGTAGCTATTTTATGATTTATATTTATTTTACAGGTAACTTTGTATTTATTTTAGCTAGTTAGAATAGTTATTAAATAGTTATTAACTATTTAATAACTACCTAGCTAAAAGAAATACAAAATTACCTGTAAAATAAATCCTAACCTAAGTTACAATTAAACCTAATACTACACTATCATTAAATTAATTAAATAAACTACCTACAAATAACTACAATTAAATACAATTACATAAACTAACTAAAGTACAAAAAATAAAAAAATAAGTTACAAACATGTTAAAAATATTACAACAATTTTAAGCTACTTACACCTAATCTAAGCCCCCTAATAAAATAACAAACCCCCCCAAAATAAAAAAAATCCCTACCCTATTCTAAATTACATAAATTTCAATGCTCTTTTACCTTACCAGCCCTTAAAAGGGCCATTTGTGGGGGCATGCCCCAAAAAGTTCAGCTCTTTTGCCTGTAAAATAAAAATACAACCCCCCCCCCAACATTAAAACCCACCACCCACATACCCCTAATCTAACCCAAACCCCCCTTACAAAAACCTAACACTAATCCCCTGAAGATCATCCTACCTTGAGTCGTCTTCACTCAGCCGAGCCACCGATGGAACTGAAGAGGGCATCCGGAACTGAAGAAGTTAATCCTCCAAGCGGCGCTGAAGAAATCTTCCATCCGATGAAGTCATCATCCAGGCGGCGCTGAAGAAGTCTTCGATCCGGCCGATGTCATCTTCAAAGAGGCGCTGAAGAGGTCTTCTATCCGGGCGAAGTCATCTTCCAAGCCGGGTCTTGAATCTTCCTTCCGCCGACGCGGAACCACCTTCTTCACCGACGGACTACGACGAATGACGGCTCCTTTAAGGGACGTCATCCAAGATGGCGTCCCCTCAATTCCGATTGGCTGATAGGATTCTATCAGCCAATCGGAATTAAGGTAGGAAAATCTGATTGGCTGATGGAATCAGCCAATCAGATTCAAGTTCAATCCGATTGGCTGATCCAATCAGCCAATCAGATTGAGCTCGCATTCTATTGGCTGATCGGAACAGCCAATAGAATGCGAGCTCAATCTGATTGGCTGATTCCATCAGCCAATCAGATTTTCCTACCTTAATTCCGATTGGCTGATAGAATCCTATCAGCCAATCGGAATTGAGGGGACGCCATCTTGGATGACGTCCCTTAAAGGAGCCGTCATTCGTCGTAGTCCGTCGGTGAAGAAGGTGGTTCCGCGTCGGCGGAAGGAAGATTCAAGACCCGGCTTGGAAGATGACTTCGCCCGGATAGAAGACCTCTTCAGCGCCTCTTTGAAGATGACATCGGCCGGATCGAAGACTTCTTCAGCGCCGCCTGGATGATGACTTCATCGGATGGAAGATTTCTTCAGCGCCGCTTGGAGGATTAACTTCTTCCGTTCCGGATGCCCTCTTCAGTTCCATCGGTGGCTCGGCTGAGTGAAGACGACTCAAGGTAGGATGATCTTCAGGGGATTAGTGTTAGGTTTTTGTAAGGGGGGTTTGGGTTAGATTAGGGGTATGTGGGTGGTGGGTTTTAATGTTGGGGGGGGGTTGTATTTTTATTTTACAGGCAAAAGAGCTGAACTTTTTGGGGCATGCCCCCACAAATGGCCCTTTTAAGGGCTGGTAAGGTAAAAGAGCATTGAAATTTATGTAATTTAGAATAGGGTAGGGATTTTTTTTATTTTGGGGGGGTTTGTTATTTTATTAGGGGGCTTAGATTAGGTGTAAGTAGCTTAAAATTGTTGTAATATTTTTAACATGTTTGTAACTTAATTTTTTATTTTTTGTAACTTAGCTTTTTTTATTTTTTGTACTTTAGTTAGTTTATGTAATTGTATTTCATTGTAGTTCTTTGTAGGTAGTTTATTTAGTTAATTTAATGATAGTGTAGTATTAGGTTTAATTGTAACTTAAGTTAGGATTTATTTTACAGGTAATTTTGTATTTCTTTTAGCTAGGTAGTTATTAAATAGTTAATAACTATTTAATAACTATTCTAACTAGCTAAAATAAATACAAAGTTACCTGTAAAATAAATATAAATCCTAAAATAGCTATAATATAATTATTAATTACATTGTAGCTATCTTAGGGTTTATTTTACAGGTAAGTATTTATTTTTAAATAGGAATAATTTATTAAAGTATAGTGTAGTGTTAGGTGTAATTGTAACTTAGGTTAGGATTTATTTCACAGGTACATTTCTCTTTATTTTAGCTAGGTAAGCTATTAAATAGTTAATAACTATTTAATAGTTATTGTACATGGTTAAAATAAATTGAAAGGTACCTGTAAAATAAAAATAAATCCTAAGATAGCTAGAATATAATTATTATTTATATTGTAGCTATATTAGGGTTTATTTTAAAGGTAAGTATTTAGTTTTAAATAGGATTCATTTAGTTAATAAGAGTTAATTTATTTAGATTTATTTAATTAATATTTAAGTTAGGGGGCGTTAGGGTTAGGGTTAGGTTTAGGGGTTAATCATTTTATTACAGTGGCGGCGGCGTAGTGGGGGGCAGGATAGGGGTTAATAAATTTATTATAGGTGGCGACGGTGTAGGGGGGGCAGATTAGGGGTTAATAAATGTATTATAGGTGGCGACGGTGTAGGGGGGGCAGGATAGGGGTTAATACATTTAATATAGGTTGCGGCGGGTTCAGGGAGCGGCGGGTTAGGGGTTAATACATTTATTATAGTTGCGGTGGGCTCCGGGAGCGGCGGTTTAGGGGTTAATATGTATAGAGTAGCTTGCGGTGGGCTCCGGGAGCGGCGGTTTAGGGGGTAATAACTTTATTTAGTTGCGGCGGTGTAGGGGGGGTCAGATTAGGGGTGTTTAGACTCGGGGTACATGTTAGGGTGTTAGGTGTAGACAGCTCCCATAGAAATCAATGGGATGTCTGTCAGCAGCGAACTTGTACTTTCGCTATGGTCAGACTCCCATTGATTCCTATGGGATCCGCCGCCTCCAGGCTGGCGCTTTGAAAACCAGGTACGCTGGGCCGTAAAAGTGCCGAGCGTACCTGCTAGTTTTTTGATAGCTAGCAAAAGTAGTGAGAATGTGCCGCACTTGTGTGCGGAACATCTGGAGTGACGTAAGAATCGATCTGTGTCGGACTGAGTCCGGCGGATCGAAGCTTACGTCACAAAATTCTACTTTTGCCTGTCTCGAGCCTTTGATAACTAAGGCGAATCAGCCTCGCCACAAATACGCTGCGGAATACGCAGCGTATTTGAGGTTGACGGCTTGATAACTACCCCCCATTGTATCATCCTATCAGTGGCATATTTAGGTTTTGTGTTACCCTAGGTAATCAAAATTCTGCTGCCCCCAACCCCCTCAGGTTTTAGGCCTTTTTTGTCCATAACATTTTTTGATCAATGTGTTTTTTTTCATGGCATTTCCAAAGTAAATGTTTATGTTCAAGTGCGCATGTGTGTATATGTGTGCATGTTTGTTTATATGGTGAGTGTGTGTGTTTGGGTTGCGTGTGTAGTGTGCATGTGTTTGTGTAGTGAGTGTATGTGTAGTGAGACTCATAAAGTGGTGCCCCCCCCCACCCAAATATGCTACCCTAGGCAAGTGCCTTGTTTGCATAGGCCAAAATACACCACTGCATCCTATGGAATTATATATTTTAGATCCATTTTAAATTATCATATATGATGAATTTCTAGTTACTGTTAAATTGGTTTCCTTCAAAATAAAAATATTTTTTGTGTATTTGAAATATGTGTGGCAGGAAATACAAATCATCTATATTGCAATAGACTGAAAGAAGGCATGCAATAAACATCAACATAATGCCTGCAGATCTTGTGGAGGATCATCAATAGATGTGCAAATCGTGTAAAGAAGCCTTTAGTTATAACTAATTATGTCTCTTATTTTATGGTTTATAAAATGATATTTTGCAAATCTCATTGACAGAAAGAGGAGCTGCTGATTTGGGGGTTTTGGTCATTTTTTTAGCACCAAGATTTTAACCCCTAGTTTGCTGTGGATGACTTACAGATGTCCTGAACTTTCTCCCAAGAGAAGAAAGTTTCGGAATCATTATTCACACATATAGGATAACTTTGGCTGGGAACTCTTAGTGCATAGGGGATGCTTCTTTTCTGTCACTCATATTTGTTTTTATTCTATTTCCTTGCATCCAGCACTGCCCTGGTGGGCAGTTTTTTTCTTTTTTCCACTAGGGTTACTTATTGGAATTTCCACCAGTTTTTCTCTTGTTATTTCAAATATATATAGACATTGGAGCCCTTTGCAGGAAAGTGGATGAAAACATGAAAAATCCTATTTAGGCAATATTCATATTTAATAAAGTGTTTTTCATGTATTATAAATATTTCACATTCCAATGTTCTTCATGTTGGAGAATATGTTCTAAGTATTTTAAAATAGATATTTATATATATATATATATATATATATATATATATATATATATATATATATATATATATATATATATATATATATATATACCTATATTTAAATATATTAAATATATATTTTATTTATAAAATATTTTAACAGGAAGGATACATTGAGATTTCTCTAATTTTCAAGTACGTCCTGGGTCCATAAAACATTGCATTGATACAATAGGGTACAATAAAATACAAAAACAATATTAATACATAATATATGCAAAATTTAATATAGAACAGGTAGGAAATATATAATCACAGGTGCATTCTGTTTTGAGAAATGTAGAGAGGGATCTCTTAAAGGATTCTAGGCTTGGGGAAGGTTTGAAAGTGTGCGGGAGGTCGTTCCATAATTGTGATTCTCTGTAGGAAAAGGAGGATCGAGCTGCTTTCTTTTTGTATTGAGGCAAACTAATAATGTGCTGGTACTGGATCAGAGGTTATAGGAGGTCGGAACAGCCGTGGAGAGCATTCTGCTCAGGTAGGGTGGGAGCTTCCCAGAAAGGCTCTTAAACACAAGGCTGGAAAGATGGAGGGTGCGTCTGGATTCCAGCGACAGCCAATTTAGTTCTTTTAGCATGTCACAATGGTGGGTCTTGTAGTTACATTGTAGCACAAAGCGGCAGAACGAGTTATACAGTGTATTAAGTTTATTAAGGTAAGTTTGCGGTGCAGGTGCATATACTACATCCCCATAATCCATGATTGGCATCAGCATTTGCTTACAATCTTTTCCTTTACTTTAGGGCTTAGGCAGGATTTGTTTCTGTACAGGGCACCTAGTTTTGGATAGAGTTTAGATGCAAGTTTTTCTATGTGGAGGCCAAAAGATAGATTGGGATCTAACAACATACCCAAGTATTTGAAAGAGTGGACTGCGGTCAGTGTGCAATTTGATTTTTTTTTGATGCGTAGATGGGAATTTTGTGGGTTGTGTAATTTAGGTCCCATTCCAAAGATCATTGTGACAGTTTTGTCAGTGTTTAGGAAGAGTTTGTTTTTTTGAGATCCACTTTTCTACCTCTGTGAACTATATATATATATATAGACTTAAAAAATGATGCACTCTCAGGTCTTTGTGAAAAAAAGCTTCAGTTTAAACAGGTTGATCTTGTTAAATGGACTGTGATATATATATATATATATATATATATATATATATATATATATATATATATATATATATATATATATATATATAAAAGAATAAATAGAACATATTCTGCTATGTGGAAAACATTGGAGTGGGAAAGATTCATATTTCATGTAGGGTTAGCACCCTTGGTTAAACGCTCTTGGTTAAACTGGATTGGGTTTGCACACCATTCTCCATTGAAGTCTATGTGGAATACGTTAACATGGTCCTGATATTCTAAGTTACACTTTTTGCACGAGTGCAACCCGATGCATGCAGAAAGCCTCCGTGTAGTAAAGTTAACGTGTGGCGGGAGCACTAATCTGTGCTCCACTTGTAATCTAGCTCTATATTGTGAGCAGCGTTTTCCTCTTTTTATTATTGAACTTGTAATCCTGAATGAGCATTTGTGACCGTGAGTTCAATAATATATGTCGTTAACGAGTTTGGACTTAGAGTGCATGGAGGCTCGTCCCCTATAAAAAGCCGTTCATGAATGTGCAGTCTCGTTTAAGGGTCTCCTAGAAAGATATAAAGCACCAAATCCATTTAAGAAAATATATACTTGTCTTGCATAGAAACTCACAGTCACCATTTTGTTTATAATTGTATTGTATCTGAAATGTATAATATAACATCAAAATGGTAAATGAGTTTCCATCAACAAGGAAAACTCTGTTCATGTAGGTCCGACATTCAAAAGCTAAATGTCTGTTTTGATTGTCAGTATGTGGTGACAATGAGGACAGACTATTGTCTGGACTGCTAAAGTGCACTTCCTTGTTGTTATGAGAAACTAATATATTATCCATTGTGTGAAGGAATTCCCATTGATTCAGGAGTACATATTATCAGTAAGGCATTACGGGTTGCTACAATATTCGAGGTTGTGTTATTTTCTTGCTACATCAGACATGACTTCAGAGGAACATGGAGTATACTCGCAAACTTTTGACAAAGTCCCGATAAACAGGGACGAAACGCATAGAGCTACTTGTAGTGTGGATCACAGAGTACACTGTACTGTTTGCATTTGTGCGTCAGTTCCCTATGGGGAAAAAGGTGTTCAGTAAAGACCCACAAGGAGGATACAGCATCAGACAATTAACTTCCCGGGGATCGCTAGCAACAAGGCACTGACTGCTTATGCTGATATGTGTGTTTTATATATTTTATTGAGTGAGTGAATATGGATGTGTGTCTTTTGTAATAAATTTAAATCTACTTTGAATCTCAGGGGTGTCCTGTGCTTTCTTTTTAGAAATTGGATATTTATAGTAGATTGTTTTTTTTTGTTGTTGTTTTTTTTTATATTTAAGATTTTTATTGAGGTTTTGAGAAATAACAAAGGGTTAAATGTGTCCGTAAGACAATTCCAACACAATAATAATATGCTAATACATATCCAGTGAGATGCCGATATGAGGAATAGCATCAAAATACAAATATGGCAGTCATATCCAGCCATTCCCAACCATTATGAATAATGACAATTAATGTACAATAACAAGGCATTTTCTTAAATAAGAGGGTAGCTGCTGTCAAACGCCATGGTACCACATCACACATTCCTTATGGATATGAATAGAAAATACATCTCAACTAATGTATGCTTCAGGGAATCATCTGGGACACATAACTATGAAACCTCATTTTTGTTTTTATAGCAATATGAGTTCATCAGATGGTGATAGGAAATGATAAGTCACTAGGACATGTTTGGGCTTATGGTGCTGGCTATGTAAGAGTAGGTATAATTGAGTACATCTTTAACGAATAAGAAGTGAGATTGAGTTGTACTCCTAGAGTTAATGAGAGAGAAGTACATACATTCCAGTTGTAGAAGATGAGGAAAGGGGTAATCTATAGTTGCGTGGAATAGTAGCTTTTCAGACACCATCTGAGAGTGATTATATGAAGTATTTGACAGTGGGCAAAAGCCGCTCTGAGTGGGGGAAAGGGGAAAGGAGGGGGAGAGGCTTTTTTAAATTGACATAGGGTTTTAGGGAATGTAGAGAAAGGGGAGGTCGCACCATATGAGAGTGGAGAGGAATATACATAATACTATATCTGACCTTGAACTACAATATTGGCATGTACTACAAAACTATCTTAGTGGGGATTATATAAATCTTAGAGTATCAGTATGGGGTTCTCATAGAAATATCCAAGTTCTACACATAAATAGTAGGAGGAAGCACACCTAGGCTAATTCCGTTGTGCCCTTCATGTCTCCAATAGTACTTACTGTATGTTCCCATTTATTTGTTGCTGGATAAAATGAAGGGATGGTATTAGAATAGCTGTAGGTAGTGGATTGGAATGAAGGATATGTCTGTGTCCTCTGGATGAGTTTTTCAGCTTGTTAGCATTCCTCAGTGAGATCCCATAAAAAAGGAAACAGAAAATTGCAACATAGTGTGAATCTGTAATGGCACTTTGAGGAAGTAGTTGTTTTGTAACAAATGACTACTCACATTTGTTGGAGCTTTCCACTAAGCTCAAGGATATGCACACTCCCACTTTATACTGATGGGAAAACAGTACACTAGGCAAAACTTGGATACAAATTTATTTTAAAATATATAAAAGCGTCACATAAGCCTTGATAACACCACAATGTAAGGGTACAAAAGCAGATATGCTGTAACAAATGCTTCAAATCGCCAAACTTGCAAAGAGGTAAATGGATCAGCAGGAGTGTGACCGCTGAAACCAAAACCTTTTTAGTAGCAAGACAATAGCGCTAAGCCCCCAGGTGTCCTGGCTAGTGTAGAGACGCAATAAAACTCAATATAGAACAGTTCAGTTCCGACGTACGTTTCGCTGGTATGCTTTGTCAAGGAATGTTAGTGCGCATGTCCAAGAGTCCTTTTAAACAATCCATTGATGAGTTTCTGCCAGGTTTGTGTTTACATCCTCCATTTTGGAAGTTGGCATTTAGGTAATTTGTCATTAAACAACTAGTATGTTTTTCAACTTCTTTCAGTTTTATACATTTTGTTGATATATGCATAGATGTTAAGATGGATAACCAGAATTGGTAAATTATGCATTATAATGTTATAGCATTATACATATATGCAAAACTTCAAAAAGCATAATCACATTGTGCCTGCAATTAGTGTCTATACTGATGACATATGTAGGTATTTGTTTTCTTTAACCCCTTAATGTGAAGGTATTAGTTATATATTTTTTTTTTTTTTTTTTTTGTGATGTTACTGACTATATGTCCTACGGACCATAATTAAACTACTAGCCTTATCATAAACCTAGTTGTGTCGCAATGTTTTTAAAAATAGATTTTATTTGTTAGCATGTAACATGTTTAAAAACATATATTGTACTTTTGTGTGTTTGAGCTGAAAAGTTATGATAGGATGTTGAGGTTACTGTTTCTAACTATGTGTTTAATTTTACATTTGGGGTTCCATATATTGAAAATAAGTTCGTGAAACATTCTAAAACTATTTAGCACTGATAATATAAGTGTGGACAAAAAAAAAAAAAAAAAAATTAAGAAAAATTAAAAAAAAATAAATTAATATTAAAATTAAAAATTAAAAAAATTAAAAAAAATTAATTAAAAAAAAAAAAAAAAAAAAAATTAAGAAAAATTATACCATAATAGACAAAAATCTTGGCATAGCTTCAGTAAAAAACATCCTAGAAAAAGATGACTCTTTGGATAAAAAACAACTTGAGTTTATATTAGACAGCATAGCTATAATTCTAGAAACCAACTACTTTTGGTTCAACCACCAATACTATTTGCAAGTAGGAGGCACAGCGATGGGCACCAGATTTGCGCCCAGCTATGCCAATTTATATATGGCCAATTGGGAAAATCAATATATTTACAACTATAGCTGGGCGCAATATCTGGTGTCTTATCATCGCTACATAGATGACCTTTTCTTCATATGGTCAGGAAGTGAGAACCAATTACTTGAATTCATGGAATATTTGAAAACAAATGAGTTCAAAGTAGCTCTAACTTGGAATTATAGTCAAAGCAAGGTAGAATTTTTAGACCTTGAAATATACATTGAGAATGAAATGTTGAAGTCGAAAAACTTTTTTAAAAGCATAAACGTAAACAATTACATAAGCCTCGAAAGTTGTCATCAAAAACATTGGCTTAAAAATGTCCCCAAAGGTCAATTTGTTCGACTGAGACGTAATTGTAAAGAACAAGATATGTATAAGGTTCAATCTCAAATCCTAAAAAAACGTTTTTTAGAGAAAAATTATCCAGCTAATTTTCTAGATGAAAAAATAGAAGAAGTAACCAACATGGACAGGTCAGATTTATTAAAATATAAAATCAAAAATAAGAAATTCACTGATGATAAACTAGCAAATAGACTTATCTTCCAACATAGCACGCAGAGTGGAGAACTTAGGAACATCATACAAAAACACTGGGGAATTCTCACAAGAGATGCAGCATTAAATGAATTTTTAGGCGATGGACCTAACATAATTTTTAGAAAGGTTCCCAATCTTAAGTTTCAACTATCCCAATGTATTAAAGAAGTAGACAACAACAAAGTAAAAAATTGGTTGCTACCATCTGAAATGGGTTTTAGAAAGTGTCAATTCTGCAATGCTTGCAAATTTATGAAAAAAACTCCAAAATTCTGTAAAAAATTTTTTTCTGGAGATAACAAAAGGGAGTACAGTATAGATCAATTTATTACTTGCAATAGCAAAAACATAATTTACATGTTACGATGCTCATGCAATTTAATCTATATAGGGCGTACCTCTAGACTTCTAAAAATTAGGATGAATGAGCATATTTACAATATTGAAAAGAGTTATGCTAATCATACAGTATCGTCTCACTTTGATAAAAAGCACAATAGAAATGTAAAGGATTTGGAATTTCTGGGCATTAGGAAATTAGAACAGAATTGGAAGGGAGGAGACACACAGAATAGATTGGGACAATTGGAAATGAAGTGGATCCATATTATGGATAGCTTCATACCCAATGGTCTTAATAAAGATTTTGAAATCCATCACTTTTTGTGAAAGTTATTTATAAGTACAGCTACGAAGGCTATAAAATCTATATATTTTTTTTTTTTTTTTTTTTTTTTTTTCTTAATTTTTTTTTTTTTTTAATTAATTTTTTTAATTTTTTTAATTTTTAATTTTAATATTTTTTTTATTTTTTTTTAATTTTTCTTAATTTTTTTTTTTGTTGTTGTCCACACTTATATTATCAGTGCTAAATAGTTTTAGAATGTTTCACGAACTTATTTTCAATATATGGAACCCCAAATGTAAAATTAAACACATAGTTAGAAACAGTAACCTCAACATCCTATCATAACGTTTCAGCGCAAACACACAAAAGTACAATATATGTTTTTAAACATGTTACATGCTAACAAATAAAATCTATTTTTAAAAACATTGCGACACAACTAGGTTTATGATAAGGCTAGTAGTTTAATTATGGTCCGTAGGACATATAGTCAGTAACATCACAAAAAAAAATAAAAAAAAAATATATAACTAATACCTTCACATTAAGGGGTTAAAGAAAACAAATACCTACATATGTCATCAGTATAGACACTAATTGCAGGCACAATGTGATTATGCTTTTTGAAGTTTTGCATATATGTATAATGCTATAACATTATAATGCATAATTTACCAATTCTGGTTATCCATCTTAACATCTATGCATATATCAACAAAATGTATAAAACTGAAAGAAGTTGAAAAACATACTAGTTGTTTAATGACAAATTACCTAAATGCCAACTTCCAAAATGGAGGATGTAACCACAAACCTGGCAGAAACTCATCAATGGATTGTTTAAAAGGACTCTTGGACATGCGCACTAACATTCCTTGACAAAGCATACCAGCGAAACGTACGTCGGAACTGAACTGTTCTATATTGAGTTTTATTGCGTCTCTACACTAGCCAGGACACCTGGGGGCTTAGCGCTATTGTCTTGCTACTAAAAAGGTTTTGGTTTCAGCGGTCACACTCCTGCTGATCCATTTACCTCTTTGCAAGTTTGGCGATTTGAAGCATTTGTTACAGCATATCTGCTTTTGTACCCTTACATTGTGGTGTTATCAAGGCTTATGTGACACTTTTATATATTTTAAAATAAATTTGTATCCAAGTTTTGCCTAGTGTACTGTTTTCCCATCAGTATAAAGTGGGAGTGCGCATATCCTTGAGCTTAGTGGAAAGCTCCAACAAATGTGAGTAGTCATTTGTTACAAAACAACTACTTCCTCAAAGTGCCATTACAGATTCACACTATGTTGCAATTTTCTGTTTCCTTTTTTATGGGATCTCACTGAGGAATGCTAACAAGCTGAAAAATTCATCCAGAGGACACAGACATATCCTTGATTCAGAACTTTATTTGGTTTTCCTTTTATGATTTTTGTTATCACATTTATTTCACATTTTTTTCTTTGTGATATTCGGTATATTTATTGTAAGTGGATTGGAATATTATATGACCTATCAAACAACCCTAAAGAGCTTATATCAGGGTGGCTTCTCATCATCACCTACTGTGTGGCTATTATGTGTACACTGTCTTGGGAGATCTATGAAAAGCAGATGTGTCTTAACTTTATTTGGCCATATTAGTTGGTGCAATCTAACCATGAATCCCTGAGTTATCCTCCACATTGTGTTATAGAGCATAAAAACATATGTAAAGTAAGACCCTATGCACTAACTGACCCTTATCAAGGCTTTCCATAAAAAACATTTAGAACATACATATAGCTTTCAACTACTGAGCAAGCAAAAGAGACTTATGCAGTGGGAGATCAAGTATCAGACATTACTGTCATCATCAAAACCACAGCGAGAAAAGTCAGTGTCCTAGAGGTAGAGCTCCATGAGGAAATGAGGTGTCACAGAAAAAATTACCCTACGCCGGTCTTAAGGCAGCACAGCGATAAGGTCAAGGTGGAGAAACTGCAGATCACCGTCAAAGAAAGGCCTACCGTTGTTGATGAGGAGTTGGAAAGCCAGTGTCGCCAGGGCTGGGACCATCTTCTGAGCAGGTGTTCTAGTGAGGACGGAACAGATCGGTGTATCAGAGGGCCGGCCGCAAAACCCCCAACACATCCTCCCAGGTCTGTGCCATTTTTCTTTTGTAGAGGGCTCGTTCATTTTTAGGTGTTTCTTTTCCAACGCCTGCACCGCATGACAGCGGGAAACTCCTCCATGATTGGACCCCAGTAGTCGCGGAAACTTGAGGCAGCTTGGTGATCTGTAGATCTTGTGGCTCCAGTTCCAGGTCCGCCAGCAAATTCTGCTTCCTTATTGGGAGATGAGAGGGTTGGAGGGCCTCAGGTAGTAGCTCGTTTTGAATGGTTGGAATTGTGATAGAGGGAACCATTTGGTGCAGGTGTCCATACGTGATCTCCATCTCTGACTTTAGTACAGTCCTTAAGTCTGCCATTTTCGCACAGTATTCCTGCACAAAATTCTGTATAAGAGTGGATATTAGGCAGTGTGTCTCCTCCATATTTGCTTATGTGACAGATTTCCTTTGTCAATATTGTAGCTCTTATATTGGTTTAGTTTCTTTCGTTTTATAGAAAGTTAGTGCGTTTGCCACTTAACCCATGCAGTCGGGGGAAGGGTGGAAAGTATGTTTGGCAGGCAGTCTTCTAGCGAGGGTCCATAAAGAGCAAAAAGGTAAATAATCCGGCAAGATGTTCATAGCATTCTGTTCAGTAGGTGATTAGGCTTCATTATATAGCTGTATGAACGTGAGATGCTGAGTATTTCAAAAGATATATGACGGATTACTTGATCTTCTTTTGGAGCCTTAGAAATAGCGACCGGCCATGTTCCGTGCTTAGCCACGCCCCCCGTAGATTTAAAAAAAAAAAAAATCAAATAAGTGTTTTAGCAGTGATTTAAAGGGATATTGTATATGATAATGTGTTGGAATGGTAAGGGCTCAAAGGTTTATATGTATGTATGTGTATTTGTATGTGTGTATGTATATATGTAGAAGCCAATTAGATAAGGTATTTAGTGCAGCCATGCTATCGGACCTCCACGCTTGAGTGCTACTATTTTATTTTTAACTTGTAATAAAATGGCAAAAATAAGGGTGCTATTGCTTTAACTTGCTCAATAATATTTTTGCAATATTTTTATCATTTTCAATATAGAATTAATTAACCAATATGCCTTACCTTCTCTTTGGCTTCATGTTTTTTTTATGTTTGAGGTTTGGAAACCCTCAGCAGAGCCTGCGTAAAACCTTCCTAAAGCTTGTGAAATACCTATTTCTTATAGGTTTTCATGTGTGTAACTAGATTCTTCTGTTATATATGTAGTTCCAGGCATTTTAATTCAGATAGAAACTTCTGTTGGAATTGCTTAGAAAGAAAAGCAAGAAAAAAAAATCAACATGCAATGTATTCACCCTTTAATTCTAATGGATTGGAATGTCTGCAAATACGCATAATTTCCCATCAATGATTTGAGAATGATGATGTAAACATACTAGTAAGTCAGTAATTTTGCTTCCTTTGGATCTTCTACCGTTGTCTGAAACAAAATGTACTGGAAGCTAAGTGCTTGTTAGTTATATAAGATCAAACACCGTTCAAAGCTAACACATGCTTCAGAAGGAATTTCAATTATAGTAAAATAGGTTCTCGGTGGAGTTTCTATCTGCTGAGTGATAACAAGCGTTCTGTGTGTGACTAGTGCACTACACAGACAAAAACAAATCATATTTGGTACACAAACAGACATTGTTTTACTGAGAGAAAAACATCTTGTATCTTAGAATAATGGTTTTATCCTACATATGTTGTTTTATTTAAAGGGATAATCAAAACCACACTTGTGCTTTGGCCCACACCAAGAAGCAAAATCTGTAACCTTCAGTTTAAATATGCTGCAAGTTGCCTAAACCTGCTATCTGATTTTTAGCATTTGCAGGTTACAGAATTAACTCTTTAGCCTCTGTAGTGAGAATGGGACAAGCACGGTTTTACACAAAACAAGAATTATTTCAAGTCCTTTTAAATATTTTATAAACATTAGATTATTAGAGTATGTCCTAATCAAATGGGAAAAAAAAATATCTGAACCCCCCCCCCCCCCTTTGGATCATAATATAACTGAATATTTTATTTAGGAAGTCAAACTTACAGCATCCAAGAGTATCTCTTGTTCATGATCTCATTATTTGGCAACAGATGGATTTATTTTTATTTTATTTAAAATCTAATTGAGTGTAGAAAGTTTATTCCTGAAATTTCTAGTATGCGAAGATGCAAACCAAGGAGTCTGCTAGATTTTGTGAGTTTGAGTGTAGATTAAAACATTTAAATTTTTTAGGAAAAATAGATAGATAGATAGATAGATAGATAGATAGATAGATAGATAGATAGATAGATAGATAGATAGATAGACAGACAGACAGACAGACAGACAGACAGATAGATAGATAGATAGATAGATAGATAGATAGATAGATAGATAGATAGATAAATAGATGATAAAAATAGATCATGATATTAAACACATTCTATTTTTTTCTTTTGCAGAGAACTGATGAAGAAGCTGTTGTTGACCAAGGTGGGACTAGCTCAATTCTTAATATTCACTATGAAAAGGAAGAGCTTGAAGGTGAGCATATATACAGTTAAATATCATTAATAAATATAGTTTTCTAGAATAGTTGATTAAAATATAAAGGGCTAGATTACAAGTGAGGTTCAAATGGTTTTGCGTAAGTAATATCGTGTTTTCGCAAGCATTTTTAATTGTGCTGATATAACAAGTTGAGCGAAATTGCTCAATTCTTACAGCGATCTCTAAGCTGTGGTTAACTGTTTTGCGAAACTAAAAAGTTGAATAAAACACATATATATATCTGTTTATATCTATATCTTTATATAATCATATATATATATACATATATATATATATATATATATATATATATATATATATATATATATATATATATATATATATATATATATATATATTTGTTTTAAAAACCATCAGATATGTGTAGAGATATTTATTTATGAATAATTAGAACATATTCCATTACATAAAAAACTTTGGAAAATTAAATATTAATATTGTCATGTCGGGTTTGCGCTAATGAGGATATGTCATGTTGTTTGCGTGAGATTTAGATTACCGCTAGCACACCGCTAGCACACATTTTTTATTTTATTTTTAAAAATTGTAATGCGAACGCAACCTGACTAGCGCAAAAAGCTAAACTCTAGCTGAGTTTTCGCCATCAGAATATACCGCGCCACTTAGGATCTAGCCCAAAATATTTAAAGAGACAGTAAAGTCAAAATTAAACTTAAATGAATGGGTTAGATAATAAAGTTTTGAATTCCAATTTAGTTCTATTATCAATTTTGCTTAGTTCTCTTGGTATCCTTTCTCAAAGGCCCATATTTATCAAGCTCCGTACGGAGCTTGAAGGGCCGTGTTTCTGGAGAGTCTTCAGACTCGCTAGAAACACAAGTTTTGAAGCAGCGGTCTAAAGACCGCTGCTCCATAACCCTGTCCGCCTGCTCTGAGCAGGCGGACAGGAATCGCCGGAAATCAACCCGATCGGCTTGATTGACACCTCCCTGCTGGCGGCCGATTGGCCGTGAGTCAGCAGGGGGTGGCGTTGCACCAGCAGCGCTTGTGAGCTGCTGGTGCAATGTTAAATGTGGAGAGCGTATTGCTCTACACATTTAGCGAGGTCTTGCGGACCTGATCCGCAGTGTCGGATCAGGTCCGCAAGACCTTTGATAATTTGGGGCCGTTGTGTTATTTCAGGAGCGTGCAGGTGTCTTTAGCCATCTGGCTGCAACAATGTTTATTGCAATGTTATACATAGTTACAAGCACTGCTGCCATTGACTTCTAAAGATACATGCACACTTCAGAACTCCTATTAGCCTACCTTGATTTACTATTCAACAAAAGACACCAAGAGAACAAAACAAATGTGATAATATAAGTAAATTGGAAAGTTGTTTAAAATTGTAAGCTCTACCTAAATCATGGTTGAATTTTGACTTTACTTCCCCTAATGTATAGGACCCAAACATTAGCCTCCCCTCCGACAATCATAAACTGTACTGCTAACCCTAAATGAGAGACAATTTCAATGTCAATTGTGTTTCATGTTAATATTGTTGTTGTTTTTTTAATATTTATTTTATTGTTATAGTAGAGAGTGCTTTTATGCTAATGTTTATCATTTGTTGCTATTAGGTAGCATGTTTTTTTTTCAATTTCAACAAGCAATACGCGCAATCATACAGTGGTGGCTTGTCCTTCAGTGGGTAACAATGTCATAATGTCACTTTCCCAAATCATTAAACATATTATTTATCCATTATTTTGCTTAATAGTTTTACTATTCAATAAAAGATACCAAGAGAACAAAGCAAGTTTGATAACAGAAGTAAATTGGCACGTTGTTTAAAATCGCACGCTCTATCTGATTTATGAAAGTTTAATTTTGTCTCTTTAATGATAAAACAACTTATAAAAATGCTTAAAATGCTTAAAGGTACAAAAAGACTTTGAGATTGAAATTAAAAAATCATTAATTGTGCATAGTAAAAAAACTTTGCATTATGCTTTCATTGTTTATTTTGACTACTATAAATTGTCTGAAAACTTATTTTTTTAATCCTGAAAACTGAGAAAACACATGGCAGACTTTATAAGCCTAAACTTGCCACACAACTCTGCCTCATTTGCAGTTTGCTATCCTATCATTAAATGAAACAATGGAGATTTTTTTTATAAGATGGTGAAAGTCCACAAGCAATCACATGTGGGATTATAGTCCAGTCAAAACACCTCACATAACAGAGCTTTAATCTCTCCGCTTTCTCATGATTCCTTAGCCAATTATTTGCTTGCAAGGAGCATTGTGAAACTTGAATTGCTATTCTACACGTCAAAGTGGTTCTCTGACTATTCTAAGACCCATTATCCTCCTTGGAGAACGTACAAACAGGGCAGAAGAGTGGACTTCTCTCAATGTGGAGATGCCACCAGTCTCCCATGTAAAAAAAGGACATGCTCACCAAGTCTCTTGCTCCTTTTACATATCCTTGACCCTGTGCGTGCACTGCCTTGGATGGGTTGATTGACTCGCCCTGCTACCGGCCGATTGGCCGTGAACCTGCAGGGGGCGGCATTGCACAAGCAGTTTACAAGAACCGCTTGTTCAATGATAAATGCAGGCAGCGTATGCTGTCAGCATTCATTCATGTCTGTCGGACAGACCGATGATAAATCGGCCCCTAAGTCTTAGGACAAAATGCTGATTCCTTTAGTAATCTACTGACAATTTAATCCCTTCTCATATGTAAGGAAGTGTTGGCGTGTCTCCCTACTTAATTTTGTAACCTATGTGCTGAGTCTGTGTCTAATGCTATACTGGGTCATGCAGTTTTGTTTTTTCAGGAGAGTACTTGGGATTTGTTACCCACCAGGATAATCGCCAGAGCTTTTCTGTGGACCTACCTCCTAACTTTAAACAGTACATTCACAAAAAGGCTAAAGGCAGGGTTAAATCTGCTGGTTAAATTCACTACTTTTGTCATTCAAAGATCCTCCTCTTCAATGCCTCAGAAGTTAGACACCTCCAAGTTCAGGTGGAAACCTGGTTCCTCTTGGACTAAGTCCAAACAGACCAAAAATCTGCTCTATTCCTCTAAATTAGCATGAATGTGCATCCCAAAACTCAGACTCAGTACTGGTGGGGAAGCAGACTAAACTGTTTTCAGCAGGCTTGAGAAAAATCCATTCAAGATACTTGGGTACTGAAGGAAGATTCCTCCTGTTTTATGTTCCAAAGCTTACTCCTCTCCCCTTAGAGGAACAGAATCAGAGGTTCTATTCAAACCATTTTATTGTTCCAATGAATGGCACTTACAGGCCAAACTTGGATCTCAAAACTCTGAACAAACCTCTAAAAGTTCCAACATTTTAAATGGATACTATTCACACTATTACCTTTAGTGCAGGAGGGTCAATTTATGTCTACCATAGACTTATGCCTATTTTCATATCCCTATTCACAGGGATTATACAAAATTCCTTAGATTTTTTCTTTTACACAGGCATTACCAATTTGTGGTACTCCCAATTGGTCTGACAACAGCACCAATAATCTTCACAGGTTTACGTACCTCCTTACCTAGATGAAATTCTGGTACAGACTGTTTCTTTTCAGATGGCTCAGGAACATACAAACACAGTTCATTCATTCCCATGGTTGGAAAATCAACCTTCTAAAAAACTCTCTAATACAACAAATCAGATTTACCTTTTTGGGCTTCATCATAGACTTTGCAACAATTAGACTATATCTTGCATATTCTCACAGACTCAAATTGCAGAAAACGTGTGCCTTTCTCCAGCAAACTCTCCCTACAGTGCTTCATTGCATGGAAGTAGTTGGTCTCATAATGGCAGCTGTACTTTTTGTCAGATCCCACTTACATCCTTTGCACCTTAAAATGTGTGTGGAGATTGCCTGTCTTTGAAGATCTCTTTAGACTTCAAGACAAGATATTCTCTAACCCATTTATCCTACCAAGGGCTAGATTACGAGTGTAGCAGTAACGTTAACACGAGTGCGGTATTGCAAAATCACCATCACGTTAATTTACCCTTATATTACAAGTTGAAAGTAAATGCAATCGCTCAAACGCAATCGTATTTTACTCTCAAACTTTTTACTCAAATATATGCAAAGGAGGGTGCTTGCAAAGCCAAGAGTTTTAGTAGGAAAAGTTATATTTATTATTTATTTAAAAATATCAATTTAGAACTATCACTGGTATTAATACCAAACTCATACACCTTTTCAAATCTCAAAGTGCAAAAGTTAATATATGTAATATTTAATTAACAACATTCCAAATTCCAAATGTATACTGATGGGACGTCTCCCAAGTGCACCAACTAAAAAGTCATTAAAATTCTTAAAATAAGAGCCCAAATCAATCTCTTGAGTCCGGATTCCAAGGGAAAAAAAAGGAAAAACCAAGGATCTTGTCATATATACACAGGTATAAACAGACCCCTTTTAATAGTTGACTCCAGAATCATCTCACACCTTAGGGATTCCACTCCAGGAGGACTATAGAATTAGATTCTTACCGCTATATTGGGTTCCATTACTTCTCCTCAGCACCGTTAGTTTAGGTGTAATCCTTCCCAGTGTATGCTGTCATGATTTTCACACACCTCCACGACTCACACTTAGCAGACTTTTCTTCGGGGAATCCGCCGGTCATGTGTGATGATGTCATTCTAAGCTTTTGACACAATGTGTCAAACATCTTCTTCATAGGAGTTCTTGAAACTATTTGCTCCGATTAGTGTCCCAAGAGTCCACTAAAATTCCTTGCACTTAAATACTGATAGTACGCAGGAATTAAGCATCATTACCCTTGTTACTGGGTGTACTATGCTTACAGGTACAAAATAATTCCACTGACACAGCCTTCTATGAGTTTCACCTGTTAAATGGGCTTTTCCAAGATACCGTGTGTCAATTACTTCCTTCTTTAAAGGGACAGTATACTGTAAAATAGTTTTTTCCTTAATATGTTCCTTAATATGTTTGCAATTACGTTTTATACCAACTTCAGAGTATAAAATGTATGAGCGTTTGCTAATTCTTTTTCTTAAATAATAATTTTTTTATTTTGGAAAATACATAACAATATCATACATTTCAAGGTATACATTAGTAGTGATTTTAGTGTTTGGAGATGGTTCCGGGGAAATACGAGTTTTACAATGTCCTTTAGTTTCAATGCTGTAGTATCATATATGTCCAGGGTAGATGGCCCATTTTGATAGAGTCCATGAAACAGTAAAGACCCTGCTTTGTTAGACAAATACTGAGATATCAGTTACAAGGAGATTCTCTGCAAAAGTAGAACATATTTGCATTTTAACAACATAAAATAACAAAAATAAACAAATAAATAAATTTTTCCTAATTTGCGTGATTGCACCTAATTTAGTGATATAGTATATTTTGTGAGGTAGTTGTTGACCTGAGTTTTTAGAAGGTGTTAACCTTTGTAGCGTTTATGGCCCATCATTTTTTATATATCTTTTATATTGACTTTGAAGAGTTTACCATAACTGTCTATTGTTTCTTGTATGTAATGTGATACTGCCTTCCAAAAAGGTTGTAATTTTTTTTGAGGTTTGCAACATATACCAGAATAAAGCAAAGGCTTTCTATACATTCAAGACCATGACATGTTACTTTCAGGCAACTGAAAGAGAAAAGAAAAATTACACTTCGATCTTTAAATAGACTAACCACACATGGTGGCTTAGCTGTGTACCCAAAAAAAGAGAAAATAAAGAAAGAAAAAAAAGGGAAGTCATAGTCCTTCTCAGAGAATGGGTATTAGAGTTAGCAGGAGTGCTATATGTAATAGTCTACACCATTGATGCGCCTTTACCATTATAACCTCACTTTCTAATGTTAAGGGGGTATGGAGAAGGTACAGCAGGCAAGAGTTGCTCTAGTATAAATTTCTGATATCTAGGATTGGAAAAAAAGTTAAAGAAGTACATGATCGGGGGCTGGGGAATATATTACTATATAACTATGAGAATTGTATGTGGGATAAATCCGAGTTTGGTCTTATAACCAACAATATAGAGGAATCTGTGGCTGCTCAAATCTAAAATGATCCTATAGGATAAGTTAGTTCACATTTATGACCAAGAGTTTAACACAATAGAATTGTAAACACATACATACATTTTTGTATGATACATGTAAAACATATAGGTGTGAGAGTAAGGAGTGGTGTTGTGTCCTGTCCCATATAAGGCTAAATGGTTCTTTAAATTCAATAAAGATTGTGTAATGGATAGCCTTCAATCTGCAAGAGGAGTTAAGTTTCTAAAGATTATTACTGTTTCAGTTGACATTTCTGTATTAAATATGTAATTTTTTTATGTAAATGTGTGATTTCACTGATACTTAAAAAGCTCTATGGATCATACGTATAACACCTAGACATCATCCTCCAATATTAAGAAGAGATAAATACAATGGAACTATGGTACAATATCTCATCTTAAATTCAAACAGTATACTGCAATGAGCAAGAAAACAAAGAGAATTCACACTATGTTTCTTAATAGAGAGGAAAACAACTAATGTAAAAATTGGGGGAGAGGGGATCATGCAAAATGAGGAGGGGCTAATGGAATCCCGAGTAGAATAGTATAGTGATAGGCATATGTGAGTATGCAAGGTGTTCAACCAACTCCAGATTTTTCACAGTTGAGGGGGAATAGGGTTAGAGTGTATATGTGTCCCATAAGTTGACTTAAGTCCCTAATTTTTGCTGATGGAAGAGCCGTTGTACTCCGAAAGATGTGGTGATGCAGAGATAAGTCCAACAATGAGATTTTCTCTCCCCTATGGCTAGATGCTGCCCAGATGAGAAGGGAGGAAGTATGAGACACTGAGGTGATTGCGTCTTTGGGTAGTAAATTTTCAGACCGGCTATGAGGAAATGTAAGAAGTGTGTCATATATCGCTACTGGGGCATTTTGATCCAGAGGCATTTCGCTATTTCTCGCATGACGGATTCCATCCGATATAGAGGGGGTCTCTATACATCCATAATGCGTTGTTGCTTGTTCCTCCTGTGGTAGCTGTATGGCGAGTTCCCATACCGCCAACAAGCTCCGCTTCAGGTCGACAAAATGTTCCTCCATATGTTTGAACATTAAGTCCTCCTCTCTGACATCGGTCTCCATGTTCTTGGGGGTTTAAGATGAGGATAACATGTAAACAGCCACAAGAGTGTATTGCAGGGCCCAGTCTCCAGTATTTTCTAGTAAGAAAGCTTTGGCCTAGATATCAGAGGGAGGGGGGGAGGGGGTTCAGCCGCCCTGAATGTAAATTAAGCTGTATTGTTTTTGAGCCAGATCCCAAGAGTAGAAATCGAAGTAGAAAGGTGTTAGATCTAATTAATTTCCCCCCAGCTTGCCTGTAGCTTGCGATGAGGAATTGTGTAGTAATATCTAATTTCACCAGGCAACAAGAGGAAGTTTATTATGGCGGCTCAAATTTTCACGGAATCAGGGCTGCTTCATATAGGAGCTTTGCGTCAGAGCTTCCACCGTTTAGTCTCAATTGAAGGCACTGGGACTAATACCGTAAGATGAGACTTATAAAGGTAATTATCCTCCTAGGAATCATAAGTAGTTGAGTAGAGATAGTATTTTTAAGCAGGAGCTTCCAAGAAACGTGTTTGCTCTCTCTAACAGCTGGCTCCACCCCCTGGAATATATATTTCAACCTTTGTGGTGTTAAGTACCATCTGGTCATTATTTTGGTATTGGTTTATAAAAGTTTGTATGAATGGGCTGATTTGTGTATGTTAACAAAAATGTATTTCCAATGTTTTGTTGATATCAAAAAGGATAGGTCTTTGTTCCAAGATTCTGTAAAAGTGGGGAGGTTGTCTGCTTTGGGCTTATTTAAAAGTGTATAAGTTAGTGAAATTATATAATGAATTGGAGTAGAGGCAATACACAGCTATTCAAACGGGGTTAGGGATCTTTTGGTAAGAGTGTATAAAGTGGTTGAGTTGATGATATCTAAACTATTTGGTAAGGAATCTATTTCCTAGGTGTTCTATGCTTTGTTTAGGTAAAAGACTGTTCGCTTCCACTAACATATAAATCAGTAGTCGGTGATGTCCTTTGGGCCTAACAAGGTAGTACAGATGCCAGGTTGAAAGTTTTGGTTATGGAGGAAGTTAGAGGAGAGGGAATTGAGGAGATGTCTGAATTTTTCTTAATTATGTTACTTTGAAGGTTTCTGTAATAATGGGATTTTAGTTTTGTGTGAATCTGTCTTAGGGTTCGTCCAACCAACATAATGAACCGAGTTGGGGGAAATCGCATTAATCGTGTTCTAGTTGTTTATGGTGGTGTTCTTCGTGGGAGCGCCAGGCAGCGATTCTAGATAAGTATGTTGCATTTCTGTTCTCTTGGAGGTTAGGTACTCCTATTCCTCCTTGATCAGGGTGTCTATAAAGCGTTGATTTTGGTATTTTTGGGGGTTTTATTTTCCATATACAGTATATGAATTCATTAGTGACTGTAATTTTGGTATAATAGTGTTTGGTAATGGGATTGGAACTGTCTGTAAAATATATAGAATTTTTGTTAGTAATGTCATTTTTACTGCTCCTATTCTTCCCATCCAAGATAAATATTTAGGGAGCCATTGTGTAATGTTATCTGAAATGTTTGAGATAAGCGAGTCATAATTTAATGCAACTAGATCTGATAGATTTGGGGAGAGCTAGGTTCCAAGGTTTTTTAGAGAGCAGGGGCTGATAGCGAATTGGGCTATTGTATTTATGGTGGTTAAATATGTTTTTGATACATGCAAAGGGAGTTTTTCCGATTTCCTAAAATTAATTGAGAAGTTAGATACTGTGCCATATTCTTTGAGAATGGAATGTGCCACTGAGAGCGATCTAAGTGGGTCAGTAAGGGACATTAAAAGGTCATCAGCAAACAGCACTAATTTGTATTCTGAAATTTTAACCTGTATACCTTTTATGCTGGGGATTTATGTAAATTAGTGACTAGAACCTCCATTGATAGGACAAATAAGAGGGGGGGAAAGAGGGCACCCCTTTCTCGTTCCATTTATAACTTTTGCAGAAGGGAAGGTGTATAGGACTAGGATTTTTGTGATATAATCTTTAGGGATACCAAATTTGTGTAGGGAGTACTGTAAAAATGCCCAGTCTAAGCGGTCAAATGCTTTTTCTGCGTCCGTTGATATTAAGAAGGTGGGTATTTTTTGATGGTGAGTGTGATATAATAAATGAGCTACTTTAACTGTATTGTCTTTAGCCTCCCTCATTGGAACAAAGCCAGTCTGGTCAGTATGTATTATGTGTGGGAGGATTGGGTTTAATCTGTTAGCTAAGATTTTTGAATAAAGTTTAAGGTCCATCTTAAGTAATGATATAGGGCGGAAATTAGCTGGGTTGTTTGACAGTTTACCTAGTTTTAGCAAAACTGTTATGTATGCTTCTAACATATTTTCTGAGAATGGGTGATCAGAATCTATTTGGTTACAAAGATTTAAGAGTGTTGGCATTAACAGGGATTTGAAGTTTTTATAATAAAAGTTGCTAAATTCATCTGGACCTTGGCTTTTCCCCTGCTTTAGGTTCTTTATTGCTTTGTTTAATTCTTGTGATGAGATTGGTTCTGAAAGGAATTGGAGGTGATAAGGATGGACCTGAATAAGTGTCAGAGAGTTAAAGGGACACTGAACCCAAATTTTTTCTTTTGTTATTCAGAAAGAGCATGCAATTTTAAGCAACTTTCTAATTTACTCTTATTATCAATTTCTTCTATGAAAGTAAGATGAGTCCACAGATTCATCCTTTACTTGTGGGATATTATCCTCCTGCTAACAGGATGTGGCAAAGAGTACCACAGCAGAGCTGTCTATATAGCTCCTCCCTTAGCTCCACCCCCCAGTCATTCTCTTTGCCTACTCTAAGTACTAGGAAGGGTAAAGTGAAAGAGGTGATAAAATATTAGTTTTTAATTTCTTCAAGCAAGAGTTTGTTATTTTAAATGGTACCGTTGTGTACTATTTACTCTCAGGCAACAGATGGATGAAGACTGCTGCCTGGAGGATGATGATCTTAGCATTTGTAACTAAGATCCATTGCTGTTCCCACAGAGGCTGAGGAGTACAGGAAACTTCAGTGTGAGGAACGGTTTCATGCTATGCAGCAATGAGGTATGTTCAGTCATATTTTTCTGGAGAGACTGTGTATTTCAGAAGGGCTGATATTATACCCAGTAAGGGTAAGCAGTAATCCTAGAGCTAAAAGAAGGGCATTACTTAGCTTGCATATGGGGCCAATTACAAATATGGTTGACACTGAATTGCAAATGTTTGGGAGCAAACGTTTTTTGACTTGGGAGTGCTTTAACGTTTTTGTGGGCAATAACATTTTGGGCAGCTTTATTAAGGGCACACATGGCTTAAATTTTGGGTCTCTGAACCCACATGGCTAGTTATAACCGCTCTGGTGCAGTTCTGTAAGGCTATGGAGACATCGAGAGAGATGGGCGGGGCCTATTTTCGTGCCTCAGATGTGCAGTTAGTTTGATCAGCAAGCTCTAACTCCTGATTGCCCTGGTGTATGTTTTGGGCCAAATCGAAGCTTTTACCCCCACATTTTTGATCCCTGAGGGCAGGTAGGGCCACAGCAGGGCTGTGGCAAGGTTCTGAGAGGGTTTTTTTCCGGATATGGGCCTATTTTCGATCCGGTTTTCATATTAAGGGGTTAATTGTTAAAAGTTCTACTCCAATCCCAAAAAAGAGGGAACCTTCAGACCAATTTTGGATCTCAAGATGCTAAACAAATTTCTCAGGGTCCCATCCTTCAAGATGGAGACCATTCGGACTATTTTGCCAATGATCCAGGAGGGTCAATATATGACCACCGTGGACTTAAAGGATGCATATCTACACATTCCTATCCACAAAGATCATCACCAGTTCCTCAGGTTCACCTTTCTGGACAAGCATTACCAGTTTGTGGCTCTTCCCTTTGGGTTGGCCACAGCTCCCAGAATTTTCACAAAGGTGCTAGGGTCCCTTCTGGCGGTTCTAAGGCTGCGGGGCATAGCTGTGGCACCTTATCTGGACGATATCTTAATCCAGGCATCAACTTTCCAACTAGCCAAGTCTCACACGGACATCGTGGTGGCTTTTCTAAGATCTCACGGGTGGAAGGTGAACGTACAAAAGAGTTCACTTATCCCTCTCACAAGAGTTCCTTTCCTGGGAACTCTGATAGATTTGGTGGACATGAAAATTTTTCTGACGGAGGTCAGGAAATCAAAAATTTTATCCATCTGCCGATTCCATTCCATTCCTTGCCCGTCAGTGGCTCAGTGTATGGAGGTAATCGGCTTAATGGTAGCGGCAATGGACATAGTTCCGTTTACTCGCTTGCATCTCAGACCTCTGCAACTTTGCATGCTCAAACAGTGGAATGGGGATTATGCAGATTTATCTCCTCAGATACATCTGGACCAAGAGACCAGAGACTCTCTTCTTTGGTGGTTGTCACAGGATCATCTGTCCAAGGGAATGTGTTTCCGCAGGCCAGCGTGGGTCATAGTGACGACGGATGCCAGCCTATTGGGCTGGGGTGCAGTCTGGAATTCCCTGAAAGCACAGGGATTGTGGACTCAGGAGGAGGCTCTCCTCCCGATAAATATTCTAGAACTGAGAGCAATATTCAATGCGCTTCAGGTGTGGCCTCAGCTGGCGTCAGCCAGATGCATAAGATTCCAGTCGGACAATATCACGACTGTAGCATATATCAATCATCAGGGGGGAACAAAGAGTTCAAATAAAAGTTCCAAGAAGGAAAGTCGCTAGTAAACAAAATAGTAAAAAACAAAATCTTTATTTCAATTATTTAAAAGTGATGGGACATCATTCCCCTTTAACTAACTAAGACTGACATGTTTCGGTGTGAGCCGTATTCATAGTCCTTAAAAACAAAGTGTGTGCACAGATTTAAAAAGTCCTCACTGGGCCCTGATTGGTCACAGGAAATTACCTGCTTTTCACATTTAAAGGTACAGGGGATCAGTCATACGTTCAATACATAGTAAATTTGATTCATTATACAAAATCTAAACAAGAAACGTTTGAATGCCATAATCTACAGTTTAAATAGTATTACTATATACAAAATAATTAACTAACTTATAGATCATAAGTTATTGCTAGGACATGGTATTATCTTATAAAATTTCTAATCTTATTGAGTTATAGATATATGTTAGGGTTTAAATTTTAAATACTCCAAATCTTGAGATTTAAAGTTTGAAACATATCTCATTTTAGAGACACATCTTTTAGATTTTAGTAAATATTCCTCACGGAGTGTATCACATTAATCCTTGTACAATACCCTTTTTAATGGTACTAATGAGTAGAGAGATTCTTTATCATCATAAAGGCGACTGACTAAATATTGATGGATGGAAAGATCATTTTAAACATATGTATTTTAAACATACGTATCCTAATGGTTATGACTAGTTTATAAATTAATAATTAATTCACTCTAAATGTATAAGATCTCATTTGATTAATGGTACTTTCAGAGCATATGCACATGTTGATTCAGTGTACCTATGTGTAGTATATAAGATTTATATTGAAAACACCCCAGGATATGACTTTACCATTGCAAAGCCCATATGTATATGTTAGTTAATTTCAACAGGATGATTAGCTCCAGTAATTTATAAAATCATATTTTATAACTGCTCTGCAGTTTAAACATTCTGCTATATTGAAACTTTCTCCCGTAACTGTAGAGCTAAAAGTTGTACCTACTTGGACATGCTCACATGCCTTACAATTTGAGTATCCACATCTGAATGTTCCTGTGTGTCTTTACCATGAGGAGGGTTCTGGTCTGGGCCCTGATTTCCTTAGTTGGGAAGGTGAAACAATGTTTCCAACAGTTCTATTGCGTCTGTAAGAGAACCTACAACCATTGTTAACTGATTCTACCAAGGAGTCTTCTGCCACTAACAACCTAAAGTGTTTATGTATTATTCCACAAATCTGTTGGTATTGATTGGAATAATCAGTCACAAAAGTTAACTTACTCATTGATTTGTGTTTGTTTTTATTTTTATTTACATCTCTAAGGAGACTCCTTCTGTCTGTACTAGCTACTTCTTGTCTAGCTCTTTTGATCACACTCATGCCATATCCCCTATCCAGGAGCCTATTCTGCAAGTCATCCCCATGCTTTTCAAAACTGTTTGGTAACGTACAATTCCATTTTAAACGGACAAATTGTCCCTTCGCCACCGAATAGGGGACATGGCGTGGGTGGCAACTTCTAGCGTGTAGAAGGCTATTGCCCGAAATGGGTTTTCTATATACTTCAGTGGTAATAGCCCCTGAGGGCCACCCCTTCAGTTCAAGATCCAAGTAATGTATTTTGGAGCTGTTGTATTCATAAGTGAACTTTAAATTTAGGTCATTACAACATAATAATTCAACAAACTCCTTTACTTGTTCACCATTTCCTCTCCAAATCAATAGCAGGTCGTCTATAAAATGACAGTATAGTCCAATGTATGGTCTGAAAGAATTCCCATCTGCAAAGATGTGGGACCGCTCCCACCAACCCATGTATAGGTTGGCGTAGGTGGGCGTGAGGAATATTTACTAAAATCTAAAAGATGTGTCTCTAAAATGAGATATGTTTCAAACTTTAAATCTCAAGATTTGGAGTATTTAAAATTTAAACCCTAACATATATCTATAACTCAATAAGATTAGAAATTTTATAAGATAATACCATGTCCTAGCAATAACCTATGATCTATAAGTTAGTTAATTATTTTGTATATAGTAATACTATTTAAACTGTAGATTATGGCATTCAAACGGTTCTTGTTTAGATTTTGTATAATGAATCAAATTTACTATGTATTGAACGTATGATTGATCCCCTGTACCTTTAAATGTGAAAAGCAGGTAATTTCCTGTGACCAATCAGGGCCCAGTGAGGGCTTTTTAAATCTGTGCACACACTTTGTTTTTAAGGACTATGAATACGGCTCACGCCGAAACATGTCAGTCTTAGTTAGTTAAAGGGGAATGATTTCCCATCACTTTTAAATAATTGAAATAAAGATTTTGTTTTTTACTATTTTGTTTACTGGCGACTTTCCTTCTTGGAACTTTTATTTGGATATATTATTGCCAGAAAAGCCAATAAAACATCCTGCAGTATCGTTTGTGTGCAGCAGCTTTTATGTAATTTTCCACCTTTTAAGGAGCGCAACCGAAGGATATCTTTTCAACTCCAAGTCACACTATTCTCCTCCTGTATTCATACCTGTATTGGATCCTATACTCAACCGGAGTTGAGTTCCGTGAGAACCCCTAAGCAGCCGGTGTATGCGAAGCAAGGAGGCGTGGTGCAGTCACTAGGAAAGTGACGTCATCGGCACTACGCGAACAAGGATAGTCGCTCAGCCGCGCATTGTGGACAGACCGGAGTCTGGGAGCAGAACTATCACACACTTGACAA